>NC_050578.1:87057839-87357839 GCF_011100635.1 Trichosurus vulpecula | reverse complement strand
TCAGAGAAACTTGCCGTAAATTTTTTAAAATATTATTTCAGTGTCTATCATACCTTTTATCACAATGTAGTTTCCCTCATTATCTCCTTCAATTAGGTATAATTTTAATTTTGCTTTATCTGAGATCACGATTGCCAGCCCTGCCCTTTTCACTTCATCTGAAGCACAATAGTCTCTACTCCAGCCCTTCATTTTAACTTTGTGTGTGTCTTTCTGTCCCAAGTGTATCTCTCGTATACCACATATTATTAGATTCTGGTTTCCAATACATTTTGCTGTCTGCTTCTATTCCTTACATTAGCTCATCTCATTCATATGCACAGTTATAATCACTAACCATTCATTTTCCTCCTGCCAGTGGTGGGATTCAAATAAGTTAACAACCGGTTCTCTGCCCTAATAACCGTTGAGTGAATGTTGGTGAATGTGTATGAATGTGTGTGTGTGTATGTGTGTGTGTATGAGAATATGTATAGTCTGTGTGTCAGTTTGTATATGTGTGTATGAGTGTGTAAGTGAACATATGTAAATGTATATGAGTCTGTGACTGTGTGGATGTGAGTGTGTATTAATGTGTATGAGTGTGTGAGTGAATGTTGGTGAATGTGTATGTATATGTTTGTGTGTTTGTGTTTGTGTGTGTGTGTGTGTGTGTGTGTGTGAGTGTGTTCAGTCTTGTGTTGGGTTGTATACATGGGGTTGTTGTACCCACGGACTCATGGCCCAACTTCTCCCAGGAGTCAGCCAACACCGTCCTGAGACCTAGAGACATCAGGACTAAGGTGAGCTCAGAGCCAGGGAAAGTTAGAGTTCCTCTTGAACAGTTTTAGTTACACTAAAAAGCCAAGTATGAGGTACCAAGGATAATCTGACTTTTTGGCACATCCCTCCCAGCTCCCCTCCTCCTGCCCCCCATGGAACACTCCCTCTGAGCCCTTGGCATCCTTGATTTCCATGACCCAAGGGTCCCTCAGTCATCAGGATCAGGTGGGACCAGCTCTGGTCAGGGCTCAGACCCAGGGAGAAAGAGGCAGGCTGATTACAACAAGGGTACTGGTGAAGGGAGCAGGGTCAGGAAAGGGCAGGCCACCAGGTATGTAAGGCCCAGAGAGTCGAGGGGTGGGGACAGCGGGGGTCATGAGTTGGGTGGCTTCCACCATGAGTGCCTTCTGCCTCCTCATGCTAGGTACAGTAGGAGTGGCAAGCAGGCAGGAGGCAGAAGGCCCTGGAAGGAAGCCCAAAGTAACTGCTTGCTTTTTCTAGCCTTTACGCTAAAACTGTCCCAGACCTCTAGCTTCCCTACTGGACCCTGAAGGCACAGCTTGGTGGGTGATTCATTCAGGAGTAGATGGAGAGGGAAGGAGCAGGGGAGGGTCTAAGCCTGTCCCATCCCAGACCTGGTTCTCCCCTTCCCTACCTCCTTCCATCTTATGCTGGCACCTCATTAACGCATTACTGTTTTCCCCTGTGCCTCCATCCTGGACCCCATTCCTGGGCTGGGACACAGCACCACCTTTGGGGTGAGGCAGGGAATATATATTTGTGATTTCCACTTTGAGAGGCTGCCCAGGCACCCACCTTAGAGAGAACCTTGATTACAAGTGCTATTTTAAGAACCAGTTCACTGAACTCCACATAAAATTAGGTATTGGTTCTGCTGAACTAGTGCGAATTGGCTGAATTCCACCACTGCCTCCCTCCCATTTTCTTCTATTTATCCTTCTTTCTATTTCTTTTTATCTTGTCCCTCCTCAAAAGTCTATCTTGCTTCCAAGCACTGCCTCCCCTAATTTGTCCCTGTATCAGTAAGGCAATAAAAACAACGTAGATGATAATTGTCAAAATGCCTATGTAGTTTTGTATCACAAAGTGTACAAGACTCTCCACGTAGAAGGTAGAAGAAGTAAATCATTTATTCAGACACCAGAGAACCATATCCCATAACCAAATGCTCAGCTCCCACAGCCAGTCAGCCCACATCATCATAACAGCAAGAAACCCAAAACATTCAATACAGAATATCACAACATGGAGCCTCACCATCCCAAAACCTCTCCGAGGTCCTTGTGGGGTCTTCTCCCAAAACAAAATCACAGCACAGCTAAGTCAGACCGTTCAGTTCTAACAATCACAAGGGTGGCTATTAGCAGCCATTAGCAGCTATAACATCTTTTTTCTCTCTCAGCATTTTTTGTGACATAATTTCCTTTTCCTATCAGGAAGCTCTTCCCACCATGTTACTTAGGCTTCCTGTAACAGTAAGCAGGTCACATGGCCTATTAATGGGTGGGAAAGATCTTCAAATCTAATTACTACTACAGTCCCTTCTTGTTATCCCCCCCCCATATCTCTTGTCCATTTCTCCTCCCATGGGTAAGATAGGTTTCTATACCCAGAGGCATGTGTATACACTGTTTTAACAACCCAGCTAGCAGCTTCACAGCTGGCACCAGGGGGCTGCTGGGACCCAGGAGGCTGCCCGGACCCAGGAAGCTGCCGGGAAAGCACAGGTTTTTTTTATCTGCTTAAACAAGGAAAGCACGGTGGAGGGGTTGACCAGCTTACTTTAATCCAGCATTCACTTAGCATACAGACAACATTCATTTAGTTCAGGGGAAAAAACACCAGCATTCAGTTAGCATTCAGTTAGTTCAGGGGAGCATACAGACAAGCATCAAGAGACAGACCAAATACAGATTCATTGACTTACTTCAGGGGAAAAAAACCAGCACCCTGAGGTTCAAAACATTCATTTAGTTCGGGGGAAAAACAAACCAGCACCCCGAACCTCAAAACCAAAATACAAACAAATTACAAATATCAACAGACAGACCCAATACAATTCATAGTTGCCAACATCTGGGCTTGGCCCGAGAGCAAGGGCTGGCCCAGAGTCACGCTTGCTTGCTGCTGCTCCCACACCAACCGGAAGAGGAAAAAAAGAGAGCTTCAAGCTGTCCTCTCCCCTCTTATAGGGTTTTTGACATCATCAAGCGCCGCCTGAATGACCAGGGCCGATTGGTTCTTGACTTGGCCCCTCCCCCTCGCATAGACCAGGTTCTGGAGCTAACACCTCCCCTCAGTCAGCCCCATGACTCATCACACAGGAAGTTGTCTGCTTCCTGGCATGCTCTTTGGGCTTCCTGCCCCAGAAGAGCAAGCCACAGTGTCCAGAGGCTCAATGAGGTAAGCTGAGTCATTCAAAGAAAACAAAGGCCATTCTGGTTACATACACACACATGTGTACATATGTATGTGTATGTATACATATATACATGTGTACACACACACACACACACACATATTCTTTCCTCTTTAAACCAATTCCCATGAGAGTAAAGTTCAAGCACGCATGTGCCTGCCACCCTTTCATTTTTCCCCACCACTATAAAAGCTCTTCTTTGTGTACCTCCTTTATTTGAGAAAGTTTGCCTCTCCCTACTTGTTCCTTTCTGCCTTCTCCCCAGTATGTCTCTCTTTCTCATCCCTGATCACCTCAACATAATTGACTTACATCCTTGCTCTCCATCTATGCAGTCTCCTTTTAACTGCCATAATAATGATAAAGTTCTTAGTAGTGACATGTATCATCTTCTCACATAGGAATGTAAATAGTTTAACTCCATTACGTCTCTTATGATAACTCTTTCATGTTTACCTTTTTATGCTTCTCTTGAGTCTTCTTTTTGGCTGTCAAATTTTCTGTTCAGTTCTGGTCTTCTCATCAAGAATGCTTGAAAGTCCTTGTAAAGGCAATCAGTGAATAGGAAGATCTTCCCGGGTCATTTGAGTGGGCTTTGGGGGCGGGGCTCTCAGGGTCCCATGGGGAGTGGCTAGGACCGGAGCCAATGGAAGCCTGTGGTGGGAGGAGCTTGCTGAACAGTTGAAGCAGAGCTAAGAGGCAGTTGAAGAGACAGTTGGTGAGGCAGCTGGTGAGAATGGTTAAGAGCTGAAGGAGAGAGGAAGCAGTCAGCTAGCTGGAACACAGCTTGGAGATTGTGGCAGAAGTGGAAGCAATGGCGGCAGGTGCTACAAAAAAGCAGGACTGACCCTCATGGAGACCTGAGAGTGCTGAGCAGGGGCTTGAGGCCAGTGGGTGGTCTTCTTGCTGGAGGGCCCTGGCATTGGCAGAGGGGGGGGGAAGCATCAGTATGGCTTGGCTTGCTGCCATAATGTTTCTCTGTGGCCTCCTGGTCACTATTGTGAGATGGGCATACTGGTTTTGGAAGATTCTTGCAAGGATATCGAATTGGGGACACTGGTCCGTGGGTCTGCTACTTTTGAGTTTCAATAAATGCTTTAACTCCTCTGCCTTCTACTTAGAGAATTCCTTATATCCTGCTATTCTGGACCATTCAGGAATATTCATGGTTATCTTCGAAGTCATGAATTCTGCCTTAATGATATAGTCCTCTATTTCATTAAATATCCATTTTTGCCCCTGACAGACTATACTCAGTTTTTCTGGGTAGGTGATTCTTAGTTGTAATCCTATCTCCTTTGCTCTGTAGAATATCATATTCCAAGCCCTCCAATTCTTTGCTCTAGAAGCTGCTAAATTTTATATTATCCTGACTGTGGCTCCACAATGTTTAAATTGTTAGGGTTTTTTTTTCCTGGCTGCTTGCAACATTTTCTTCTTGACCTGGGAGCTCCAGAATTTGGCTATAATATTCCTGGAGTTTTCATTTTGGGATTACTTTCAGGAGGTGATTGGTGAATTCTTTAATTTCATTTTACCCTCTGGATCTAAGATATTGGGGCAATTTTCCTTTGTAATTTCTTGAAATATAATGTTGATGTTTTTTTATCATGGCTCACAATGATCCTTAGATTTACTACCTTTTTCTCTCCCTAGCTCTGTTTTCCAGTTCAATTTTTATTGCTATGAGATACTTCAAATTGTCTTCTTTCTTTTTGGGATCTTTTTCAAGAGGTAATTGGTGGATTCTTTCAATTTCTATTTTACCCTCTGGTTCTAGAATATTGGGGCAGTTTTCCTTGATAATTTCTTGAAAGATGATGTCTAGGCTCTTTTTATGATCATGGCTTTCAGGTAGTTCAATAATTTTTAAGTTATCTCTTCTGGATCTATTTTCCAGGTCAGTAGTTTTTCCAATGAGATATTTCACATTGTCTTCCATTTTTTTGCATTCTTTTGGTTCTGTTTTATAATTTCTTGATTTCTCATCAAGTCACTAGCTTCCACTTGCTCCATTCTAATTTTTAAGGCAGCATTTTCTTCAGTGGTCTTTTGGACCTCCTTTTCCATTTGGCTAATTCTGCCTTTTAAGGCATTCTTCTCCTCACTGGCTTTTTGGAGCTCTTTTGCCGTTTGGGTTAGTCTAATTTTTAAGGTGTTATTTTCTTCAGTATTTTTTTTTGAGTCTCCCTTAGCAAGCTGTTAACTCATTTTTCATGATTTTCTTGCATCACTCTCATTTCTCTTCCCAATTTTTCTTCTACTTCTCTTACTTGACTTTCCAAATCCTTTTTGAGCTCTTCCATGGCCTGAGACCAATTCATATTTTTCTTGGAGGCTTTTGATATAGGCTCTTTGACTTTGTTACCTTCTTCTGACTCTATATTTTGATTTTCTTTGTCACCAAAGTAAGATTCTATAGTTTGAGTCCTTTTGTGCTGTCTACTCATTTCCCAGCCAATTACTTCACTTTTGAGCTCTTTGTCAGGGTATGACTGCTTCTAGAATGGAGAGTGCTCTGTCCCAAGCTTCAGGGGTTTTGTGCTGCTGTTTTCAGAGCTACTTCTATTCTGAGGTGAGGATACTCCTCTCCTGGCCTGTGCTCTGGTCTGTGAGTGTAAGCACTCCTTTCTGCCATGTAACTACCAGGAGGACTCCCTCTCCACAGGCACCACAAGCTCTGCCAAACCAGCACTCCTTCTCCCCCAAAGACCACCAACCCAGATACAAAACAGGGCAAAGCAAAAGAATTCTCTCTCAGTGCAAGCAAAGAGGTCCCTGAATTTCCACTCTGATCAGCTGCTTGATTGCCCCCTAGAGTCTGTGGGCCTGGAGCTCCAGAGGGTCTGTTGCACTTGTTACAGATTCCTTCTATGGTGTAGGGAGTGTGGATCCTTAGAGCTAATGATTTTTATACTGGTTGGTTTTTTCTTTAATTTATTCTTCTATTTAGTTCTTGAAATGAGATTTTGTGCCAGGAGCTAGCCTCCAGTCACTGCTGAACTTTTCGGTGGGAGTAGCTAAGACTGTTTGATCACTTTCTGGTTCCCCTATCTCTGTCTCAGAGGGTTAGTCACACTCCTACCACCAGATCTTCAAGATTCAGAGATCTGGGTCTTCAAGTCTCTGTATAGTATCTTGAGACAGAGTTAGGGGCCTCAGAGCCCATGGACCTGAGGTGGCTTGGTCTGAGTACTGCTGAACCACACTGGTCACTTCAGGTTTTCTGTTTCCAACATCTTTAGGCTTTATGACAACCCTGAAGCTATCTAGTTTCCATGGGGCTTTCTTGGAGAATCCTGCTATACTTCCTGCCTCTAGACGCAGAACCCAGAAGGCTCAGCAGCCAATCAAAAGTCATCAATTCATTATGTGGGGAGTATTCTAGAACCAATTACACAACATATGAGCATCGTCCAAAGCCCACATAGATTGCATTGGCCAAGCAAGCTGTACATGCTAAGAAAGACTGGGCTTATTGTTCAATTGGCCAGTTCCAGTCACCCCTCTGCCATACTCCCCCATGTTAAAAAAATTTCCCGCCCTTGGCAAATTGACCTGGGTATATTGTCAACACATTGTCCATGACCCCAATCCAAAATAGTCCTATAGGGCTCCAGGGAAGCATTAATATTGTGTTTTCACTTGTTTCTAAGACATCATAAAGAAAAGAATCTCAAAAAAGTCAATGTGATACAATCTACTAAAATACAACATATATAGGCAAGAATCACAATTGTCTCTGAATATAGTTTTACAGGTTTAACAAAGAACATTTTACATAGTTTGTCAAAGAATACTGCTTATTTTGCACATAACAAACATCAACTATCAAAATGGGTCTTCCTCTAGTACAAAGAAACAAAAGAAAAAAGACAAAAATTTATTATTTTCTTAAAAGAAAACCTGATCCCTTTAGAGCTTCCCAGACTATATGAAGCTCTACCCATTGGGAATTAGGACCAGAGGTTGCAGTAGAAGTAATTCTCTTGCTTTCATTTGAGAAACCAAATTAATTTGGTTTTGTGCTTATTAATAAGCTCTAAGTCCCAGGGAAGCAGGGGCACTTGGCTATCTCCCTTATCCTAGAAGTTCCATCCCTGTCTCTGGATTCATATGGACAGAGGAAATTTAATCACTGCCTAACTTCAAAAAGAAGAGAAAATTAAGCTTCCCATAATAGAAGGAAAGCTTTGTCTCTGTAGTGATCCCAGAGCATGAGACTCTCTCGATATAAGAATTAGAGACCTGGGAATGACTAGAAGTCACTCCCTCACTCCTTAGCCAGGTGGTATGGATAGAGTGCTGGACCTGGAGTTAAGAAGACCTGAATTCAAATTCATCCTCAGACACTTAGTAGATATGTGACTCTGAGTAAGTCACTTCACTGCTGTTTGACTCAGTTTCCTCTCCTGTAAAATAGGTAGCACTTACTTAAAATAATAGCACTTCCCTCTCAGCATTGTTGTGAGGATAATATATGTAAAGCTCTTTACCAACCTTAAAACACCATATAAATGCTAGCTATTATTACTATTTATGTGAGAAAGCAAACTACTTTGGAGGAAAACTCTTCTATTATTCCCTAAAAGCACAGGGACAACCCAGTTGAGGTCTGAATAAAATTTAGACAGGGCCCACCAAAATTCCTCCAGGGTTACTATACCATAGATTATCCCTTATGGTCCAGAGAAATTTCTTCTGTGTCCCTATACCAAAGGGCACCTAAAATTTCCCTGCAGTGGATCCCCAAGAAGGGGCAATCCTACTTGAATTACAAGGACACCTAAAAATAGGAAAAATAGGCTTAATTAGGGATTTGAGAAAACTAGATCAAATGAGTGCCCTAAAATGATGATGCTCACAAGAAAAGGGAATAAATATTTAAGATTTCCAGATCAGTAGGAAAATTTTATCTAGCAGTCTGTCTCTCACTTATTTAAAAACTTTACCTGCAGTCCTTAAGCATCTCACAATAAGTCAAGCAATCAAGATTTGTTCAAGTCAGGGTTCTTAATCTGGGATATATGAACATATATACATATATACACACACATAAAGATATGCATGTATATATACACCTAAAACATGTAAATACAAAACATACGTATGTATATAAAATATGCATGTTGTATACATTATGTACCTATATATCTACATCTAAACACATATAAAATACATATGTGTATATACACACACATGTAAGTTGTGTGTGTGTATATATATAACTATATCTGTTTTGTATATATAACTATATACACATATAAAGTATATGTATATATGTATGTATATAAAACATTTTAATAATTTTTTAAAATTTTATAATCCTACATATTTGTGGTGTTAATGTGATTAAAGATCTTCTCCACTCATTTAATAGGCCTCAGGTGGAGCTAGTTAAGGGAAGCTTGATTAGGAGAGGCTTACTTGTATGCAGGCCTACACCCTTTTGCTATTAGGTGCTAAGACCCAGGCCTGCACCCATTTGCTACTAGGTGCTAAGCCCCAGGCCAAACAAGGTATATATACATGTATACATATATACATATATATACATATGTATATATATGTATATATACACACACATACGTAGAGAGAGCTGCGAAGAAGATAGAACTGTGAGAAAAGAGAGAACTGCTAGGGATGGAGAACTGGAAGAGACAGAGAGACACAGAGAGAGAACTGCAAGGAGTGAGAGAATTGCAAGGGTTCAGAGAACTGCAAAGGCTCTCAGAACTACAAGTTTTCAGAATTGCGGGAGGAGAGGACACAGGCAAGCAGACAGTTAGGATTCATGAGTGAGTGTTTACAGGAAGGCCCTAGCAGAAAGGAAGGTTACAGGATGCCTTGGCTTTTTGCCATGATACTGTGTTTTAATCTCCTATCTGTTACATTGAAGTGGACTTACTGGTTTTGGAATACAATTACTGCTATGTCAAATTGGGGTTATTGGTTCTGAGATTTGATCCTCTGGTGTCTGAATAAATGTTTTGCTTCTTCTGCCATCTATACAAAGAGTCTAATATATTTTGCAGTTCCTAAGTATACAGGCATATTCATGGTCACCATCAATATCATGAATCTTGCCTTACTGATAGGTCATGTTTCCACATTAGTCATGTTGTGAAAGAAGAAACAGAATAAAGGAAAAACCATGATGAAGAAAAAAAAGAGAAAATAGTATACTTTCATCTGCATTCAGACTCCATAGTTCTTTCTCTGGATATGGATAACATGTTCCATCATGAGTCTTTTGGAATTGTCTTAGCTGAGAAGAACCAAGTCTCTCAAAGTTGGTCATCCCATAATGTTGCTACTGCTGTATATAATGTTCTCCTGGTTCTGCTCCCTTGACCCAGCATCAGTTCATGTAAGTCCAGGTTTTTCTGAAATCTGTTGGCTCATGATTCCCTATAGAACAATAGTACTCCATTACATTCATGTACTACAACATGTTCAGCCATTCCCCAGTTGCTAGGCAACCTCTCAATTTCCAATTCTTTGCCACCATAAAAAGAGTTGCTAGAAATATTTTTGTACACATGGGTCCTTTCCCTTTTTTATGATCTCTTTGGGATACAATCCTAGTAGTGATATTGCTGGATCAAAGGGTATGTACAGCTTTATAGCTGTTTGGGTATAGTTCTGAATTGTTCTCCAGAATGGTTGAATTAGTTCAAAACTCCACCAACAATAATGCATCAGTGCTCCAATTTTTCCACATCTTCTCCAACATTTAGCATTTTCCTGCTTTGTCATGTCAGCCAATCTGATAGGTATGATGTGATACCTCAGAGTTCATTTGATTTGCATTTGTCTAATCCATAGTGATTTAGATTATTTTTCATATGATAATAGGCTAATTTCTTCATCTGAAAACTAACTGTTCATATCCTTTGACACTTGTCAATTAAGAATGACTTGTATTCTTATAAATTTAACTCAATTCTCTATATGTTTTAGAAATGAGGCCTTTATCAGAAACACTGGCTGTAAAAATTGTTTCCCAGCCCTCTGATTTTCTTCCAACCTTGGTTGCATTGGCTTTGTACAAAAACTTATCAATTTAATGTAATCAAAATTATCCATTTTGCTTTTCATAATGTTCTGTATCTCTTGCTTGGTCATAAATTCTTCTGTCCACAAATCTGAAAGGTAAACTATTTCTTGCTCTCCTAATTTGCTTATGAAATCACCACTTCTGTCTAAATTATGTATCCATTTGGACCTTATCTCGGCATGTGATGTAAGATATTCTATGCCTAGTTTCTGCCATACCATTTTCCAGTTTTCCCAGCAACTTTTGTCAGCTAGTGAGTTCTTTTCCCAGAAGCTGTAGTCTTTAGGTTTATCAAAGAGTATAGCCATTGACTACTATGTCTTCTGTAGCAATCTACTCCACTGATCTACCACTCTATTTCTTAGCCAGAACTAAATAATTTTGATGATTACTGCTTTATAATACAATTTTAGTTGTGGTATGGGTAGGCCACCTTTCCTTGCATTTCTTTGCATTAATTCCCTTGATATTCCTTTTTTTTCTTCCATTTCAATTTTGTTACTATGTTTTCTAGCTCTATAAACTTATGTTTTGGGTAGTTTGATTGAATGGTAATGAATAAATTAATTAATTTAGGTAGAATTGTCATTTTTACTGTATTAGCTCAGCCTAACCATGAGCAATGGATATTTTTCCAGTTATTTACATCTGATTTCATTTGTGTGGAAAGTGTTTTGTAAGTGTGTTCATTTAGTTCCTAGGTTTCTCTTTGCAAGTAGACTACCAACTATTTTATATTGTCTACAGGTATTTCAAATATAATTTCTCTTTTTATCTCTTGCTGCTGGACTTTATTAGTAATACATAAAATGCTAATGATTTATGTGAGTATTGTATTTCCTGAAATTTTGCTAAAGTTGCTAATTATTTCAAGTAGTTTTTAATCGATTTTCTAGAATTCTCTAAGTATACCATAATATCATCTGCAAAAGTGATAATTTTGTTTCCTCATTGCTTATTCTAATTCTTTCAATTCCTTTTACTTCTCTCATTGCTAAAGATAACATTTCTAGTACAATAATGAACAATAGTGGTGATAATGGGCATCCTTTCACCCCTGATCTTATTGGGAATGCTTCTAGCTTATTCCCATTACATATAATACTTACTGATGGTTTTAGATGGGTGCTACTTGTCATTTTAAGGAAGGCTACAATATTTTTGTACCTAAGGGTCCCTTTCCCACTTGTGTGATCTCTTTGGGATATAGCCCTAGAAGTGGTATTGCTGGGTTGAAGTGTTCCAGTTTCCCACATCCTCTCCAGCATTTATCATTTTCCTGTTTTGTCATGTTAGCCAATCTGACAGGAGAGATGTAGTACCTAAGAGTTGCTTTGATTTGCATTTCTCTAATCAATAGTGATTTAGAGCATTTTTTTCATATGACTATAGATAGCTTTAATTTCTTCATCTGAAAACTGCCTGTTCATATTCTTTGACCATTTATCAATTGGGGAATGACTTGTATTCTCATAAATTTGACTCAGTCTCTATATATTTTAGAAATGAAGCCTTTATCAGAATCACTAGTTGTAAAAATTGTTCCCCACCTTTCTGCTTCCCTTCTAATGTTGGTTTCATTGACTTTGTGCAAAAACTTTTCAATTTAATGTATTCAAAATTATCCATTTTGCACTTCATAATGCTCTCTATCTCTTCTTTGGTCATAAATTGTTCCATTCACAATAGATCTGACAGGTAAACTATTTCTTCTCTCCTAGTTTCCTTATAGTATCAGTCTTTATATCTAAATCATGTACCCATTTTGACTTAATCTTGCTACAGAATGTAAGATGTTGGTCTTTGGCTCATTTTGCCACACTGTTTTCTAGTTTTCCCAGCAGTTTTTGTCAGCTAGTGAGTTCTTATCCCAGAAGCTGGAGTCTTTGGATTTATCAAATAGCAGATTACTATAGTCACTGATTACTGTATTTTGTGGGCCTTTTGTTCTTCTAGATGAATTTTGTTATTTTTTTCTAGCTCTATAAAAATTTTTTTTGGTAGTTTGATTGGTAATTCTTACTGGTGGTTTCAGGTAGATGCTACTTATCATTTTAAGGAAGACTCCATTTATTCCTATGCTCTCCAGGGTTTTCAATAGGAATGAGTGTTGTATTTTGTCAAAAGCTTTCTCTGGATATATTGAGATGATCATATGATTTCTGTGAGTTTTCTTTTTGATATGGTCAATTGTGCTGATAGTTTGGCTAATACTGAACCAGCCCTTCATTCTTGGTATAAATCCTCCCTCATCATAGTGTATGATCCTTGTGATAATTTGCTATAATCTCTTTGCTAGTATTTTATTTAAAATTTTTCATCTATATTCATTAAGGAAATTGGACTACAATTTTCTTTCTCTGTTTTGGTTCTTCCTGGTTTAGGTATCAGTACCATATATATGTCATAAAAAGAATTTGGTAGGACTCCTTCTTTGCCTATTTTCCCAAATAGCCTATATAGTATTGGAATTGATTGTTCTTTAAATGTTTTGTAAAATTCACTTGTAAATTCATCTGGCCTTGAAGATGTTTCTTAGAGAATTCGCTGATGGCTTGTTCAATTTCTTTTTCTGAAATGAGGTTATTTTAAGTATTCTATTCCCTATTCTGTTAATCTGAGCAATTTGTATTTTTGTAAATGTTCATCTATTTCAGTGAGATTGTCAAATTTATTGGTATACAGTTGTACAAAATAGCTCCTAATTATTGTTTTAATTTTCTCTCCATTGATGGTGACTTCACCCTTTTCATTTTTGATACTGGTAATTTGGTTTTCTTCTTTCTTTTTTTAATCAAATTAACCAAAGGTTTATCTATTTTATTGTGGGATTTTTTCACAGAACCAGCTCTTAGTTTTATTTATTAGTTCAATAGTTTTCTTAATTGAGGTTTTCTTAATCTCTCCTTTGGTTTTCAGAATTTCTAATTTAGTATTTAATTGAGGATTTTTAATTTGTGCTTTTTCTAAGTTTTTTAATTGCATGCCCAATTCATTGATCTCTTCTTTCTCTATTTTATTCATGTTAATATTGAGAGATATAAAACTTTCCCTAAGAACTGCTTTGGCTGCATCCCACAAATTTGGTATGTTGTCTCATTATTGTCATTCTCTTGGATGATGTTATTGATTGTTTCTATGATTTGTTGTTTGATCTGCTCATTTTAAGATTATGTTATTTTGTTTCCAATTAATTTTTTCTCTATCTTTCCATGGACCTTCATTACATGTAATTTTTATTGCATCATGATCTAAAGAGCATGCATTTAGTATTTCTGCCTTTCTGTATCTGATTGTGAGATTTTTATGCCATAGTATATGGTCAGTTGTTTTGTAGGTGCCATGTACCAAATGAGAAAAAGGCATATTTCTTTCTATCCCTATTCAGTTTTCTCCAGAGATCTACCATATCTAACTTTTAAAAAATTCTATTGACCTCCTTAACTTCTTTCTTGTTTATTTTGTGGTTCGATTTATCTAGTTCTGAGAGGGGGAGGTTGGGGTCCCCAGTTGGTATAGTTTTGCTGTCTATTTCTTCCTGTAACTCCCTTAACTTCTCCTCTAAGAATTTGGATGCTCGACCACTTGATACATATATATTTAGTAATAATATTACTTCATTGTCTATGGTGCCTTTTAACAGGATATAGTTTCCTTCCCTATCTCGTTTAATTGGATATATTTTTGCTTTTGCTTTGTCTGAGATGAGGATTGCTACCCTTGCTGTTTTTTTTTTTTACTTCAGCTGAACCATAATATATTCTGTTCCAGGCTTATATCTTTATTCTGTGTCCTATCTGCTTCAAATGTGTTTCCTGTAAACAACACATTGTAGGATTCTGGTTTTTATTCCATTCTGCTATCTGCTTCCATTTTATGGAAAAGTTCATCCTGTTCACATTCACAGTTATGTAAAATTACTATCTGTGTCTTTCTCTTCATCCTACCCCCTCTCCCTTATTTATTCTTTTATATCTCCTTTCTCCCTTTCCTTCCTCACTAGAGTTTTGCTTTTGACCATCACCTCCCTCAATCTGCCCTCCTTTCTATCAGCCCCACTCCATTTTCTTTCCTTTTTCCCCTACTACATGTTCCCTCCCTTCTATCCACCCCTCCCCCTCTTTCTCCTTTTCCCTCCCACATCTTATAGGGTAAGTTAAGATTTCTATACCTGAGTATGTTATTCCCCGTTTGAGCCAAATCTGATGAGAGTAATGTTCAGACAATGCTCATCTCCCTCCCTTCTTTCCCTCTACTGTAATAGATCTCTGTGCTTCTTCATGTGATATAATTTACCCCCTTTCTGCTCCTCCTTTCCTATTTTTCCATTACAATCTTTTTTCACCACTTAATTAGATTTTTCAATCATCACATCAAAGTGAACTTTACCCATGCCCTCTGTCCATTTATATCCCTTCCAAATATTGTAATAAAGATATGGTTCTTAAGAGTTACAAGTATCATCTTCCCATGTAGGGATGTATACAGTTTGCACTTCTTGAGAAACATTTTTTCTTTTCTGTTTGCCTCTTTATGCCTCTCTTGAGGACTGTATTTGAAGATCAAGTTTTCCACTGAACTGTGGTCTTTTCCTCAGGAAGGTTTGGAATTCCACTATTGCATTGAATGTCTATCTCCTCACCCTGAAAGTTTATGCTCAATTTAGCTGGGTACTTGATCGTTGGTTGCAATCCAAGCTTCTTTGCCTTATGGAATATTGTATTCCATGCCCTCAGATCCTTTTATGTAGAAGCTTTAAGGTCCTGCATAAACCTGACTATGGTTCCATGATATTTAAATTGTTTCTTTCTTGCTATTTGCATCATTTACTCTTTTACCTGATAATTCTGGAATTTGGCTACAATATTCCTTGGTATTTTCAATTTTGGATCTCTGTCAGGAAGCTATCAGTGGATTCTTTGTATGACTAATTTACCCTCTGGTTCTAAACCCTCAGGGCAGTTTTCCTTGATGATTTCTTGAAAGATGCTGTCCAGGCTCTTTTCTTGATAATGGCTTTCAGCTAGACCAGTAATTCTTAAATTATCTCTCTTGGATCTATTTTCCAGGTCAGTTATTTTTCCAATGAAGGATTTTGCATTTTCTTCTATTTTTTTCATTTTTTGATTTTGTTTGATTTTGTCTCATAGAGTCCTTAGTTTCCACTTGCCCAATTCTAATTTTTAACAAATTGTTTTCTTCAGTTAGGTTTTGTCCCTACTTTTCCATTTTGCCAATTTTATTTTTAAAGGAATTGTTCTCTACTATCAAATTTTGTCCTTCCTTTTACAAGCTGTTTAATCCCTCTTGTATACCTTTTGGGCTTGAGCCCAATTCATCTTCCCCCCTTGAGGTTTCAGATGTAGGTATATTGACAATGTTATCCTCTTCTGAGTTTGTATTTTGATCTTCCCTGTCATCATAGTAACTTTCTATGGTTAATGTTCATTTTTGCTTCTTATTCATTTTGGGGGGTCTATTCCTTGACTTTTAAAGTTCAGCTCTCTTGCTATAGCACAGAAGTCACTGTCCTAAGCTTCCTGTGCTGGGGTCTAGAGGCCTGGTCACTCCCTTTTTGTACTGGGGCTTCAGGTGCTGGTGGTTGGAGGCTCTTGGGGTCTGGCAGCCTACCTGGTGCTGAGCTGGGGTCCTGGTGGTGTCTGGCAAGTGCTGTTGCCAGGTGGAATTTTTCTGCATTTTCCCAGGACTACAATGAAGCACAGGCCATTGACAGATTTCTGTTTGCCCTGGGCTGCACTGAAGCATAGAGGTCAGGCCACTGCAGGATCCCTGCTTACCTGGGGCTGTGCAGAAGCATTCGGCGATTCTTGGTGTTGGAACCTGCTGGTTCCCCTGGCTATTCTAAGGAACATGGGCAAGGGGTGTCTACCTGGTGTTGGCATTTGCCTGCTCCACCATACTGGATCTCAAGATTTGCTGGTTTGCTGAGGTGGGGCTTGCTGGCATGCTTCCCATCCTGAACTGTGCTCTCCTTTTATCCAAGTGATACAGACCTTTCTTGCCAATCCTATAAGTTTCTTGGGCTAAAAGACTGCTCCACCTCATCTTTCTGCTGGCTCCACAATTCCAGGTTTTTTTAGGGCTCTCTTTTATGGTTATTTGGAGGTAAATATGGGAGAGCTACAGCAATTTACTGCTCACTCTACCATTTTGTCTCCTGGAAAGTCCTCTTTTATACCTTTCAAAACATTATTCTGAGAAGAAGTCCAAGGCTTTTACCAGTCAGAGCTCCATGACACTAAAAAGGTTAATAACCCCTTATAAAAGTTTAAAAATGAAAAACATGAACATTTATGAAATAGCCAATGGCATCCAGGTCCACTTTTCACATTAGTCTTACTGTCAATAAGAAGGAAGGAAGGAAGGAAGGAAGGAAGGAAGGAAGGAAGGAAGGAAGGAAAGAAGCAAGAAAGGAAGGAAGGAAAGAAGGAAGGAAGAAAGAAAAGAAGAAAGAAAGAAAGAAAGAAAGAGAAAGAAAAAGAAGGAGAAATATAAGCAAACATAAGCACTAGAGATACACATCTAAGCAGAAAGAAAAACAATCCCTTACCTCAGAGAAGACAAAACAAAAAAGAAACTAACAGTGTCCTGAGGGTGGTGGGGGGCAGATAGAGATTGTGGAGGGAAGATCCAGGCTCAAGGGCATGGTTTTCAAGTCTGGAAGCTAAGAACACAGTTAGGAGAAGAATGAAGCCCCCACATGGGCTCCTCTGCAAAATAAAGGTTGAAGGCAGAACTTGGCAATAGAACAGGAAGGTTGGGATATTCCAAGTTGATAAAGCTTCAGGGTTAGTTGGATCTTTCAGGGTGAGAAAGCCTCAGGTACTAAGGAAAGTTCCAGTTTTAGACAACATAGTTTGTAAGTCCAGGAAGCCAGGAGGGATTCAGTAGCATAATAAGTATCAGTATCTAAGCATTCAACCAACCAACAGTTGCAAAAGTCTAAAATTCCCTCACAAGGAACTGGTTTGAGTTGTAAGAAAAACAAAGTTGTAAGAAAAGTTGTAAGAAAAAAAACCCAACATGCAATTATGTCTTAAAACATCGAAAGATTAAAATTTTGACAATTTTTCTCTATTAGATCTCTAGCTAGGAAACCCACTAACTCAAATACTAAGTAAAGAATCTTTTCAAAGAGGTCCTTGAAAAAGTGAAAGACCTAATTTTATGCTAGATGAGATCCTATAAGAAGTAAGACTGGATTTACTCTCTCCAAACAATACACTAATACGTTGGATTCCCAGTGCTAGACCAGCCACATTGTGCAACTGGTTTCTAGTATGCTGATTGTGTGATGTAGTGACGGATTGTTGATTAGAAGCTGAGTCACAAAGGAGTACAGTCAAAAGGCCCTAATCAGTAAAAACAATGTCTATTTTTTCTTGTCTGATGTGTTCAAGTGAAGGGGCAAGGATTGTTGTGGGCCTCTGAGTAGGAGATGGAATTCAGGTTCTCTCTCACGTGAAGCTAGGCAAATATGTCTTGGCTATTGCTCCTGCCTCTAGCCTCTCTATTCTTTCCTTCTTTTAAACAAAGAGAAACTGGTAAATAGTTTAGCTTTTTTTTTTAAAAGAAGGTATTGGAGATGGCTACAATTTTGTGAACTTGTAAAGGTCAAGAGACTAAGCCACCAGCCATCCAGGAGATGGAACCTATGCTGAGATTTCCCAGAAGTCAGGTGGAAAGAAGGTCTCAAGAGACCTATTGACCCAGAATAAATTGAAGGCAGCCAAGAGGTAGCTATAATGAGTGACCCATCATCTATGCCAAATTTGGAAGTAAAGTTGTTGGGGCAAATATGATATAAAAATATATTTAAGTTTGAGCCCACTTTCTCCAGGGACCAAGGCAGTGTCAGAGAGAATGTGCCACCAGGTGTTGAAGGAAGGATTTTGTAATTTTTGTTTTTGTTATATATTCATAGTAAATAACCCTTTGTAAAAGGTAATTGATTTTAGTTTGTTAAATGAAAACTGGAGTGCTAATCACTGGTAGTTAATAGTGAATAATATATCAAAATGAAGGATTAAAATGGTAGCATTAGAGAATCACCCTTTACCCTTCAGGATTACCTCTAGAACCCTGATGGTAAGATGTAGACTTGCTCTCAAGGAACTCATTCATCAAGACAAAGTGTTAGTTGGGATGTTCCTCAAAACTTATAAAGCCTACACAGTTGAAAAGTTTTTGAATTAATAAGATCAATGAAGACATAATTAGAAAAATCATAATTAGAAAAGATGTATACCAGCTAGAACCAATAAAAGTCTAATTTTCAAAATATACCATTCGCAAGAGCCATTCACCAATAAATAAGTGGTCAGTGGATATCCATAATTTTCAAAAGACTGACAAACTATAAATGAACACATGAAAAGATTCAAGAGGAAGGGAAATTATAACTATAAAGAGAAATGCAAATTAAAACAACCTCAGTGGTCTACCTTATACTACACAAACTGGCAAAGATTTAAAAAGATTGGAAATTATCCCTGTTGGACAGGATGAAGAGAGGTGGGGAAGCACACTTATGCATTGCTAGTGGAGCTGTGAAGGAGTCCAAATAGAGTGAATTTCAGTGCAGAACTTTTCAAGAAAAACTAAACTGTCTATAATCCTTTGTTCCTGTGATCCCCCTACTAATTATATATGCCAAGAAACTTAATAACCTAAATAAAAAATTAAGTATTAATAAAATTATTCATAGGAAAACTTCTTATAACAAGAATTAAATCAAGTGAGAGTTTAATCTGTTGGAGAATGAGTAAGAAAAAACTATTGTATGAAAGTGTTATGGAATATTATTATACAGTAAGAAATGAGGAATTCAGATAAAGATGGACTAATTTATAAAAACTTATCTAGAGTGAAATAACCAGAACCAAGACAATATTATACGCAATGGTTACAACAATGTAAATGAAAAGTTCACTAAAAAATAATAATTAATTAACTCTGAAAAATGGAAAAAATCAATGAAGGTTCTAGAGAAGATAAAATGAAACATATATACCTCTTCCCTTATAGCAAAAAGGTGGGAAACTACTATGACTGAATATTGCATATACTGTCAACCAAGTTTTCCATTTTCTTGGTTTTTGCTTATTGTTTTCTCTTTGTCACAGAGGAGAGTTCAATCAGGAGTAACTAAATAAAGATGATAATGATGTAAAGACAAAAGGCAGTAACAAAATAGGTTTTTGAAAAATAAAATAGTTCATACTGTTCTTTCAGGAAACATGGAGAGATGTCATCTGGACAACAATACATCTAAGTTGATTTGCAACTAATTGAATGGTCTGATTCACAGAGCAGTTGTCAATGGTTCAATGTCAACTTGGCAGGAGGTCTACAATGGAGAGCCCTTGGCATCTGTGTTTGGTCTTCTGCTATTGTTTTTTTTTTAATCACTGACTTGAATAAAAGCAATTGACACAAAAAACTTGGGGACCGGGCAAGGATAATTAACACATTGAATGATAGAATCAGGATCTGACAGAATCGGGATCAGCTTCAGCAGGGATGGGGAATCTGGGGCCTTGAGGCCACATGTAGCCTTCTAGGTTCTTGGGTGTGGCCTTTTGACTAAGTCCACATTTTACAGAACAAATTCTTTTATTAAGGGGATTTGTTCTGTGAAGTTTGGATTCAGTTAAAGAGCCACACTTCAGCACCTAGAGGGCCATATGTAGCCTCAAGACTGCAGATTCCCCACCCCTGAGCTACAGTATAGGACTCACTCTAATAAGATGAAATTAAAAAAAGATAAATGCAAAATCTTATATGTATTTTTTAAGAAGTCACTTTATCAATATAGGATTAAGGAGGAATAGCTAGATAGTAGTTTGTCAGAAAAGGGTCCAGGGGTTTTGGTAGATCATAAACTCAATGTTAGACAGTGTAATGCCACATCCAAATATTAAGCTGAATTAAAATCATAGAAATATATATGTTTAGAATGGGAAAGGATCTTAAAGTCTATCAAATCCAACTTCCTCATTTTACAGATTAAAAAAAAAACTGAATCTTAGACTTGCTGTATCAGCAAGGCAATAAGCACAACATAGATGATAATTGTCAAAATGCCTATGTGGTTCTGTATCACAAAATATACAAGACTCTCCACATAGAAAGTAGAAGTAAACCACTTATTCAGATACCAGATGACCAGGTCCCATAAGCCATCCACCCAATCCATCATAGCAGCAAAGAATTTAATACACAACATCACAACTTGAAGCCTTGCCATCCCAAAAACATCTGCCCCCTTCTGGGGCCTTCCCAAAAACTTACAGCATAGTTATCACATGTCTGCTCTCTTTCTCTCAGCTCAACTGTCATAACTGCTCTCTCATCATTTCCTGTGACACAATTTCCTTTTCCTCTCAGCAAGCTCCTCCTACCACATGTGATTTAGACTTCCTGTGATGTAAGCAGGTCACATGGCCTATTAATGGGTGGAAAAGATCTTCAAATCTAAATTGCTATTACACTTGCCCAGTCACACAATTAAGTGTCTGAGTGAGAATTCAAATCCAGGTCTTCCTGACTTCAAGTCTAACACTATTCACTATGTCATGCCTCGCTTCCAGGAACTGCCCTGGTTGAAATTCATTTAGAATATTATGTTCAATTCTGAGCACCATTCAATCGACAAGCATTTATTAAGTGTTTACCTAGCCAGGCACTATGCTAAGTATTGGGGATAAAAAGAAAGGCCGTAATATTGTCTCTGCTCTCAAGTTCACATTTTAATGGAGGAGACCACATGCAAATACCTATGTACACATTAGATGTATATAGTGTCAATGGAAGGTCATCTCAAGGGAAAAGATGACTAAGCAGGTGGGAAGGGGGTGGGGAAAGGCTTGAAAAACCTCTTGTAGAGGGTAGGATTTAAACTGGGTCTTGAAGCAAGCCAGGGAAGCTAAGTCGTAAGCTAAAAGGGAGAATGTTCCATAGAGAAAATAGCCAGTGCAAATGCATAGAGTTGGGAAATGAAGAGATGTCAATTCTGGACAATGGAGTGTGGTGGTTGAGAAACAGCACACAGGTCCAGTAGAGCTGGATCATGGAGTGCATGGAAGGGAGTAAAGTATAAGAAGACTGGCAAGATTACTAACCAGTGGTATGCTGGAAAATGTTTAATGACTGACTTTCCAAATATATATGTGTGTGTATATGTAGATATCTGTGTATATATATATGTGTGTGTATGTGTGTTGTGTGTGTGCATGCATGTGCGTATATGTATATATAAGCATATGCTTATATACATGTATGCATGTATGCAAGTATATGTGTACACATATGTATGTGTATACACACGATATACAGCACAAGTTTAAGTTTAATCTATATAATTAACATTTTCTCCTTCACTTTCTTAAGAGCAGACAATCAACAAAGCATTAAATCAAGCCCTGATTTGTAGCATTTGATGATTTGGGTTACACTGAAAATTTAGCAGTAGATTCTCATGAGCCAGTTCAAACTGGCTCTAGTACATCCCAGCTCAACCCACAGTTTAAGAAGGATATGTACATATACATACTGTGGGTTGAGTTGATAAATAGTTTAAAACTGTGGGTATTAGAATATATACATGTCTGTATGGATGTATGTATATGTATGTGGGGTGTATCCAATATACTATGCAAATGTAAAGAAATATGTTCTTCTTGGAAATTACATCCCTCCACAATTCTTTGAGGAATTCAACTGGCTATGTGAGAATTATCTGAAAACAGTACATTAATGAAAACGTTAGCGGATGAGGGTGCTTATAGCTCCCTAACTAAAGGCTGGAGGCAAACTCCCATGTTGTTGTTGTTCAGTTGTGTCTGATTATTTGTGACTTCATGCACCAAAGAACACCCAAGCCTTCCATCCTCCATTTTCTCTTGAGGTCTGTCCCATGAGAATGAGAAAATACAGGAAATTTTAAGTGAAGGAGACAGAAATGGAAGGGAAAGAGAGGAGGCAGGCAGAAATGAAGCCAGGAAGCTGCACTTCACTGTGCCTAACTTCTGCCATTCCCATCCAGGTTTGCACCTTTAATGATGCCAGGGCTAACCTTTCACAAATTGAGGCATCTGCAGCTCTAAGATATGGAAACATCAGTATTTTGCAGATATTCAGGCAGAAACACCTTTTGTATTGGTAATCAAGGTCCGTAAGTGTCCCAAAGCTATGATTCTTACCCCAAAAGTGATACTTAAACATCCCAGGGCTTAGGGGCAGCTAGATGAGTAGAGCACCGCCCCTGAAGTCAGGAGGACCTGAGTTCAAATCCAGCCTCAGACAACTTGACACACTTACTAGCTGTGTGACCTTGGACAAGTCACTTAATCCCAATTGCCCTGCCTTCCTCCCTCCAAAAAAATTTTTAAAAAAAGTTTCAGGGCTTCATAATTTCATGGCTTAAATGCAGCACCCTGCAGACACTGAGACCCAGCCTCCATCCATTAGACCTTGAGGTACCTGAGTTCATTACTCTCTTCTGTCTTTTTTGCTAAAAACTTTCTGTCTCTTATCTCTCTCCTGAGAGTTTGCACCCAGACTCTCCCTAGGTACAATGCACACACTTTTATTCCATCAGAGTCTGTGTCATATCCTGCTGAATTCTACACACACTTGTGGAAGATGTGGTTCCCAAAGAGAACCTGTCCTCCTTACATAAGTAAATGAAGTTGGTACTTAGAAAAATGACATTGAGAAGAACAGCCAGATCAGACAAAGTAAACATGAGAGGGAAAGGTAGAACTAGCTCCTGAAAGCTCATTTCTGTTTTCAGGGTGAGCATTCACATCTCACAAATCAAGTCTTGATTTATTGTTTTGTTGATTGTCTTAAGAAACTGATGGAGAAAAAGTTAATGATGAAGATGAAACTTAGAAACGTAATGTGCACATTTTTTCAGAGATTCAGTAGTTAAACATTTACCAGGACATGCCTGTTATACATGGAAGAAATTTGTGCCACAGTTTCAAAGCCACTGAATTTCAAAAATGAGAAGATAACAAAAGAATATGAAAATCATCAAAAGTTGCAGGACCAACCAAAAAAAATAAAGGTGAGCAAGAAGATATTAGCAGTATGCATCCTCACTTTTTCATTTTTAGCAAATCTTTATAAGATGACCTTCACACAATCTTATTCAGAGGAATGGTATTCAAATCAACAAGTAGTTATTAAGCGCCTATTGTATTGGGTCAGAAAGACAAAAAATGAACAATTCCAGCATTCAAAGAGAGCATCCTTAGTGAAAATAGGAGATAGGAACAGGTAAGATTTCACAGATATTCTACATTAGAGCCCATATTCACTACTATGCAATTGACCAAAAGGTATAGGGACTACAAGATCTGGCTGGGTTTATTGGTTTGTTTGCTTTTTAAAGCATTTGCCTTCCAGTTCAGTGTTCTTTCCACTACATCACACTGATATAAATAGATGAACTATAAACTTCACCATATGTATATTTACTGCACTTTTAATAGACAGTCAAAATATTGTCTTTAGCACATAGTCATAATCCATATAAACACAACAGGATTTTATTTACTTTAACAATGCTTATGTGGAAGAAAAACATGAATACTAAAGAAGAATTTGTTGAAGAAAAATGTGAACAATAGACATTTTTTCAAATATTTCACCTTGACAGTTGTTGATTGGGCAGATTTTCTTCAGAACATCTAAGAACTAAAATGACATGAATTTAAAAGTTAAATGCTCTAAAAAGCATTTAAGCTAAGGAATTTGGTTAGGTACTTCTTCTGAATATTTTAAAAGATGTAAATACACTTCACTGCCACAATGAGGCTATATTTCTAACAGATTGAGGCAATTATGGGATGTAAAATCATTTTTTACAAATACTCTAAATAAACCTGGTAGTTATGCCAGTGGGGGATAATTTTATGCTTTGGGGGATTGGGTTGAGGGAGGAGGGTTATAATGTAAAAGGTCCCCATTGAATTAAACTATGTGGAAAATGAGAAAAAATAATAAGTCAAGAAGTAGGAGGATTTTTTTCCAAAGGATCTCAAGGTAGGATTATTAAGAGCAAAAAACAAGAAGGTAAAGAAAGGAGAATTTTGCTTGAATATAGCAGACAAAGGACTAGATAATACCACATACTCATGTTCAGCACCTCTTGCCTTGATTATTGAAATAGCTTCCATTGGATCTCTGCCTATATCCTCTTTTCTTCCTAATCCATATGTCAAATTTAGAGCTGGAAGGGGGAAATTAATCACAAACCCCAACCCCCACCCCATTTCTCAAATGAAGAAACAAAGGTCAAACAATAGATACCTCCACTTCTTTTCTCCCACTTTCTTCTTAACCCCTGACAATCCAGCTTCCAACCTTATCATTCCTCCAAAACTGCTCTCTCCAAGGTTACTAATGATCATTTAGTTACCAAATCCAATGATCTTTTCTCAGTTCTCATTCTCCTTGACCTCTCTTCATCCTTTGACACTTGCTGACCATTTTCTCCTCCTTGAAACTCTCTTCTCTCTAGGTTTTTGACACCACTCTCCTATCTGGCCTCTTCCTTCTCTGTCTTCTGTGCTGGATCTTCCTCAAGACCATGTCCTCTAACTATAGGTGTCCCTCAGGGTTCTGTCCTAAGCTCTGTTCTTGTCATCCTCTATTCTACTTCACTTAGTGATTTCATCAACTGCCATGGATTTAACTGCCATCTCTAAGCTGATGATTCTCAAATCTACTTTTTGCTGAACTCCAATATTACATCTCTAATTGCCTTTCAGACATCTTGAACTAGATGCCCAGTTGACATGTTCAAGTTAACATGTCCAAAAACACACACCTTTTCCTTCCTTCTAAATACTCCCCCCTCTTTGCTTTTCCTATTACTGTGGGGGGCAACACCATCCTCCCAGTCCCTCAGGCTCATGACTTAGGAATCATCCTAGACTCCTTACTATCCCTCATCCCCATATCCAAGGTCTTGCTAAGACCTATTGACCTCACCTTTGCAACATCTCTCAAATACATCCCCTTCTCTCCTTTGACACTGTCACCACCCTGGTGCAGGCCCTTATCACTTCATTCCTGGACTGTTGCAATAGCCTGCTGATGGATCTGCTCACCTCAAGTCTTTCCCTACTACAATACACCCTCTCTATTCAGCAACTCCGTGCCTATTATGTGTTAGATACTATGTTGAGCACTAGGGATGCAAAAAAAAAGGTGAAAAAATGATTACTGCTCTCAAGAAACTTACAACACATATTTGGGAGAGGTAGATAGACATGAATTGAGCCAAGCATTTAAAAAGAGGAAGACAGTGGGGATGAATGAACTTCATTTGGAAATTTTGTAATGTGTTTAATGACTCTAGACTATTTGCTGATGGAATGACCTTCAATTTAAACACATGCATTCTTCCAGTGACACACTGATAGGCTTTTTGTGTTGGTGATAATGGGTGACCTGCAGGTCAATAGAGCTCATTCTTCCCAATTTTTTTGTTCTTTTGTTTCTTTTTAATTTGCAGAAAACTCCATTATCCTGATTTTCTTCCATCTTCTCCATGTATTCTACCTATGACAAAGATGTCTACTAAGACATTTTAGTTTTCAGAGCTCAAACTAAATGAAATTGTCTTGATTATCCAATCTCTGTGCATGTAAAGGAATTCTAAAACTCAACGGAAATAATATGGGCAGATGACCTCTGTGTGACTATGGGCAAGGACTGAATATCTTTGGGCCTAAATTCCCTCTCCCCCAAACCAAAGGGGTTAGGCTATATTGACTCATGGACCTGGGAGGGAGCTTAGAAATCATGAAGTCAAATATGATTGTTTTATAAATATAGGGATAGACCAGCTTATAGGGGAGGTAGTGATTACTTGGAGCATATGCAGATATTCCTTGCTTGGTTCCAGTGCAAGCAGCTAATTATAAGTTTGGGGTAAACTTACTTCTGGCCATAAGGATTTAGGGGTCTATATTGAACTGTGTTAAAAGGTAGCTAGGTGGTTCAGTGGACAGAGCACTGGGTATTGGAGTCGGGCAGACCTGAGTTCAAATGTAGCTTCAGATTCTAGCTATGTGACCCTGGGCAAGTCACTTAATCTGTTTGCCTTAATCCACTGGAGAAGGAATGCCAAACCACTCCAATGTCTTTGCCAACAAAATCCCATGAACAGTGTTGGTGTGCTATGGACCACAGAGTCATGACGAGGCAGATGAACAACAACTATATAATAATGAAGAAGTCTTTAATTGGCTTTAGAACAGAAAAAGTGATTATTGGGAGTTGCTGAGTTATATGGTGGGAATATAATAATAATAATAATAATGATAATAATAATAATAATAAGAAGAAGAAGAACTAGTATTTATATAGTGCTCACTATGTGCCAAGTGCTTTACTATTATTGTCTCATTTGATCCACACAGCAACCCTGGGAGGTAGGTGTTATTTATTATCCCCATTTTACAGATGAAGAAACTAAGGCAAACAGAGATTAAGTGACTTGCTCAGGGTCACACAGCTAGTAAGTGTCTGAGGCTGGATTTGAACTCAGGTCTTCCTGACTTTAGGTCCAGTGTGCCACCTAGCTGCCTCTAAGGGCAATCCACTCATCTATCATTTTTTTTTGTTGGTTGTGAGAAGGCAAGATTATCTTAAACTTCCCCTGAACTCAAGATAGGAGAAGGACAGCTGTTCTGTCTCTCATTAGACTGTGGCAGCTGTGACCACCTATGATATTTTATTAAGAAGGCATAGTAAAACAGGTTAGTACAGAAGATTTCTTCCAAAATCCTGGGTGTACATTCTCCCGCAATACACATACCGTTCAAAGGAAGAAAGGGCTTACACTTAGACCACAATGGTAGTGAAGTACATATATAGAGAATGTGTGTGCCAAAGTGGTAACTTACAGCTCCTTCAGTGGAAGTCTTTTTCTCCCTGTAAGAGTCCTCATAAACTTCCTCTTAGGAGTAGCTCTCTGCTGGACTTTCTAATTGTTGGTGCTTTTCTACAGTCCCTAGCCAGCCCTTCTCTCTGACACTCTGTCTCTTTGCATTTGTTCTTTCCTGTTCTTAGGAGAATGATTTTTTTCTGGCATGGAAGTGTCCAAGCAACTGAGATTTAGAAAGACCCAGAGGTCCTACCAGATGTTTTGTTGGCAGTTGCATCTGGATAGAACTAGAGTGGTAGTGGTCAATAACAGTGGAAGTACACTGCACACAACAGAAGTACACAACAGATATAAAATGATAGTGAACTGAGGAAAGGCAACTTCAAGGAGCTGACTCCTCACGGCAAAGACAAGCTACAGCTATGGATTCTTAAATAACACTGTCAGAGCCAACAGAGAACTACACCTAAGGCCTGCTTCATGAGAGAGAAAAGGACTTCCAGTGTAGGAATCATGTTACCACTTGGGCACACATGTTCTCTACATGTGAGCTTTACCACCATAATACTATAGGTTTAAACTTATCCAGTCTTTCCATGGACATCCTGTCTATTTGTGGTTGAGGGTGGCCCTGGGGTTTTGGTGGGAATATTTTGTATCAACTGATCCTCCCTAGCAAATATTTTTTCTAAAAGATTATTAAGTCTGATTGGGGTCTCAGGAGCTATTATTCCAGATTTAGAAGTACAACTCTGTAATAGAGCTCCGTAGAACACTGAGAGTAGTAGTAGTCACCTCTCAGGGGATTCCAAACTGTAGTTATGAGTACACATTAGGGGAGTGATCCTGAAGTCTCCATTAATGAAGCTTAAGTGAATTGCCCAGGGTCATACAGAACCATGTTAGAACCTGGATTTGTGGCCCCCATCCATATTTGACTTCACACTGTGCTACTATTTTTTTTCCACACCTTTGAATAGAATGCTTTCTTTTGCCCATTTCAATTTTTGGATCCCTAACCATTCATTAAATCCTCACCTCCTCCTAGAAGCTTACCCTGACTCCCTTCACGTCCAAATGATAAAATTCCTTCTCCTTCTCCTCCCTATACCTTACATTTTGTTTTACTTTATTCCTTTGCAATGTACTTATATTGTATTACTTTTATGGCTCACGTGGTCCCACTTTCTAGACCCTTGTGGACTCAGATTCACATCGTGAGAGCTTTTAAAGTTAATTTACCTCTCTTGGTTTATCTGCTTCCAGCCCAGTTTGGAAAACCAGTGATCTGACATTAATGCAAGTCAATACATCCAAGTCTATACAGCATTAACATATCCAAACGAGGAATAGCATTGAAACTGTTAATCTGTAATTAATACAGAAATGAATTCCTGCATGAAAACAGTGTCCTTTCATTTCTCCCTATCAAAAGTAGTTAGGGAATCATGTCTTACAAATTCACTATTCTGGTGGAGATGACATAACTCTGGTAGTGAAGACATGAAGACACTCTTGGACAGCCCCAGGTCGAAGACTTGAATGAAGAGCCACATTACGTTCCTCATCTGGAAACAGTTTCTTTCTACAATAGCTCCAATAGCTCTACAGTAGCTCATACTATGTCCATTTAGTTCCCCACCCTGATTTATTTCAGTTTCTACTAGGATCCAGCTTGACTTATTCCTATTTCTACTCTTACTCTACTGGTCATTCTTATTCTACAATGCAAATGTCAGCTTACTTCATTCCATGTGATCACAAATCCTACAGAAGCAGCCATTACTCCTCCAGCTTCTCGAGGGAAAAGAAGTTTTCCAAGGAGTCTCTTCCCACATTTTGTGTTATACTTTTCCGGGTATGTGTAACATTCCCATCCAAGACTGTAAGCTCTATGAGGTAAAAAGCAAATATATTTTATGTACATTCTATATCTCTCTAAAGCCTCAGTAAAATGCTGTGCACATAACAGGCACTAGATAACATCTATGTTGAATTAAATCTGACTGAATTGAATTAAATCTACAAGAAATCTTTCAGCCCATAAATTCTATGATTCAATGATTCTTATTACTTTTGCCCTCAAAGGGCAGAACCAGGAGCATTGAATGGAAAGGCAACTTCAGGTATGAAGTCAGAAAAGAAAAACAACCTCTCTAACAATTATAGCTAAACAAATGCACTAGAAACACTATATTTAAGCCAGTATAATTATTGGGGAAAGACTAGTTCACTTATGTGCTCAACAGTAGAACCCATATAATTGTGCAACCAACAATTAGAAAAAGAAACACCCTTTGTTTCATGTTCTAAGAGAAAAGAATAAGCAATATTTGTATTCAGTCACCTCTTGCTGAACCTCAAAACCAGGGAAAAGTCACTCTAAGCAATATCCAAGGTTTTGCAGGTAGAAGACAGGATAGTTAAATAACTAACTACTTTATTCCACAGTTATATTGTGCAAAAATGAGCTTTCTTTGGAAAGTTGTCCATGAGCTTGAGAAGTGTTGATGTGATCCTTGGGGAAATGTAGCAAAAACAGTAGTATTACTTCTTGGCAATTTAATCTCAATTTTAAAACATAAATTTGAGGGCATACATAAAAGGAATTTCAAGCTTTATGTAAATAGAATAAATAAGGATAGAAAAAAGGAATCTGGATAGATTACTGGACTTGTCAAGGGATCAAGTTTCTGGTTCTGTTTTGATTTCTGATTAGTTTTTCTTTTTTTCAGTCCCTTTTTTTATTTTTTAAATAAATTTATTTTTAGTTTTAGTTTACAACACTCAGTTCCACAAGTTTTTGGGTTCCAAATTTTCTCTCCCTCCCTCTTCTCCCCACTGCCTCCCAAGATGGCATATAATCCAGCATAGGTTCTACATATACCTTCACAATGAACTTGCTTACATAATAGTCCACTTGTAAAGAAAAATTATAACCAACGGAATGAATCATGAGAAAGAAGAAACGAAACCAAAAAAGAAGGGAAAAAAAGAGAGAGCAAGTAGTTTGCCTCGATCTGCCTCCAGACTCCATAATTCTTTCTCTGGATGTGCATAGCTTTTTCCATTCTGAGTCTTTTGGGGCTGTCTTTGAACCTTGCATTGAAGAGAGGAGCCAAGTCTATCAAACTTAGTCATCGCAGATACTGTGTATCTGTAATCGCGTATAAAGATCTCCTGATTCTGCTCCCCTCACTCAGCATCAGTTCATATACATCATTCCAGGTTATAATGAAGTCCATCTGCTTCTCATTTCTTATAGCACAATAGTATTCCATTACATTCATATACCACAATTTGTTTAGCCATTCCCCAATTGATGGGCATCCCTTTGAATTCAAATTCTTTGCCACCACAAAAAGAGCTGCTATAAATATTTTTGTACATTTTCCTCTTGTGTGATCTCTTTGGGATACAGCCCTAGAAATAGTATTGCTGGATCAAAGGGTATGCACATTTTTATAGCCCTTTGGGCATAGTTCCAAATTGCTCTCCTGAATGGCTGGATCAGTTCACAACTCCACCAGCAATGTAACAATGTTCCAACTTTCCCACATCCTCTCCAGCATTTATCATTTTCCTACTTTATCATGTTAGCTGATCTGACAGGAGAGATGTGGTACCTAAGAGTTGTTTTTATTTGTATTTTTCTAATCAATAGTTATTTAGAGCATTTTTTTCATATGATTATAGATATCTTTAATGTCTTCCTCTGAAAACTGCCTGTTCATATCCTTTGAAAATTTCTCAATTGGGGAATGACTTGTATTCCTATAAATTTGGCTCAGTTCCTTGTATATTTTAGATATGAGGCCTTTATTAGAGACAGTGGTTGTAAAGATTCTTTTCCAATTTTCTGCTTCCCTCTTAATCTTTGTTGCATTGGCTTTTTTGTACAAAAACTTTTCAGTTTAACATAATCAAAATTATCCATTTTGCATTTTGTAATGCTCTCTATATCTTGTTGGGTCATGCATTCTTACCTTTCCCATAAATCTGACAGATAAACTATTCCTTGCTCTTCCAAATTGCTTATAATATCAGCCTTTATTCCTAAATCATGAACCCATTTGGGCTTTATTTTGGTATATGGTGTAAGATATTGGTCTATGCCCAGTTTCTGCCATACCATTTTCCAATTTTCCCAGCAGTTTTTGTGAAATAGTGAATTCTTAACCCAGAAGCTGGATTCTTTGGGTGTATCAAAGAGTAGATTGCTATAGTCATTGACTACTGTGTCTTGTGTACCTAACCTATTCCACTGATCTACCACTCTGTTTCTTAGCCAGTACCAGGTAGTTTTGATGACTGCTGCTTTATAATACAGTTTAATATCTGGTATGGCTAGGCCGCCTTTCCTAGTATTTCTTTTCATTAATTTCCTTGATATTCTGGATCTTTTATTCTTCCAGATGGATTTTGTTATTATTTTATCCAACTCTGTAAAATAATTTTTTGGCAGTTTGATTGGTATGGCGCTGAATAAGTAAATTAATTTAGGTAAAGTTGTCATTTTTATTATATTAGCTTGGCCTAACCACGAGCAACTGATATTTTTCCATTTATTTAGATCTGACTTTATTTGTGTGAAAAGTGTTTTGTAATTGTGTTCATATAGGTCCTGGGTTTGTCTTGGCAGGTAGACTCCCAAATGTTTTATAGTGTCTACAGTAATTTTAAATGGAATTTCTTTTTCTATTTCTTGCTGTTGGGCTTTGTTAGCAATATCTAGAAATGCTGAAGATTTATGTGGGTTTATTTTATATCCTGCAACTTTGCTAAAGTTACTTATTATTTCAAGAAGTTTTTTACTTGATTCTCTAAGTAAATCATTATATTATTGCAAAGGATGATAATTTAATTTTTTCTTTGCCTATTCTAATTCCTTTAATTTCTTTTTCTTCTCTTATTGCCCAAGTTAACATTTTTAGTACCAAATTGAATAATAAGAGTGAAAATGGACATTCTTGTGTCACCCCCAATCTTATTGGGAATGCATCTAGCTTTTCCCCATTACATATAATGCTTGCTGATGGTTTTAGGTAGATGCTACTTGTAATTTTAAGGGATACTCTATTTATTCCTATGCTTTCCATTGTTTTTAACAGGAATGGGTGCTGTATTTTGTCAAAAGCTTTTTCTGCACCTATTGAAATAATCATGTGGTTTCTGCTAATTTTGCTGTTGGTATGACCAATTATTCTGATAGTTTTCCTAATATAGAACCAACCTTGCATTCCTGGAATAAATCTTACTTGGTCATAGTGTATTATTTTCGTAATAATTTGCTGCAATCTTTTTGCTAATATTTTATTTAAAATGTTTACATCAGTATTCATTAGGGAAATTGGTCTATAATTTTATTTCTTTGTTTTGACTCTTCCTGGTTTAGGTACTAGTATCATATTTGTGTCATAGTGACATATTTGTGTCATAAAAAGAATTTGGTAGGACTCCTTCTTTACCTATTTTCTTAAATAGTCTATAAAGTATGGGAATTAATTGTTCTTTAAATGTTTGATAGAATTCACATGTAAAAACATCTGGCCCTGGAGATTTTTACCTAGAGAGTTCATTGATGACTTGCTCAATTTCTTTTTCTGAGATGGGGTTATTTAGGCATTTTTTTTACTCTTCTGTTAACCTAGGCATATATTTTTGTAAATATTCATCCATTTCCCTCAGGTTGTCACATTTATGGGCATACAATTGGGCAAAATAATTCTTAATTATTGTTCTAATTTCCTCTTCACTGGAGGTGAATTCACCCTTTTCATTGTTGATACTGGTAATTTGGTTTTCTCCTTTCTTTGCTTTAAAATCAAATTGGCCAAAGGTTTATCAATTTTATTGGTTTTCCCATAAAACCCACTCTTAGTTTTATTTATTAGTTTAATATTTTTCTTGATTTCAATTTTATTAATCTCTCCTTTGGTTTTCAGTATTTCTAATTTGGTATTTAATAGGGGATTTTCAATTTATTCTTTTTCTAGCTTTTTTCAGTTGCATGCCCAATTCATTGATCTGCTTTTTCTCTCTTTTATTCATGTAAGCATTTAGAGATGTAAAACCTCCCCTAAGAACTGCTTTTGCTGCATCCCATAAGTTTTGGTATGTTGTCTCATTATTGTCATTCTCTTGAATGAAGTTGTTTCTATGATTTGTTCTTTGATCCATTCATTCTTTAGGATTAGGTTATTTAGTTTCCAATTAATTTTTAGTTTAATCTTTCCATGGTCTGTTATTATAAATAATTTTTATTGCATCATGATCTGAAAAGGATGCATTGACTATTTCTGCCTTTCTGCACTGGATTGTGAGGTTTTTATACCCTAATACACTGTCAATTTTTGAGTACATGCCATGTACCACTGAGGAAAAGGTATATTCCTTTTTATCCCCATTCAGTTTTCTCCAGAGGTCTATCATATCTACCTTTTGTAAAATTATATTCATCTCCTTAACTTCTTTCTTGGTTAGATTTATCAAGTTCAGAGAGGGGGAGGTTGAGGTCCCCCACTAGTATAGTTTTGCTGTCTATTTCTTCCTGTAACTCCCTTAATTCTCCTCTAAGAATTTGGATGCTATATCACTTGGTGCATATATGTTAAGTAATGATATTACTTCATTGTCTATGGTGTCTTTTAGTAGGATATAGTTTCCTCCCTTATCACTTTTAATTAGACCTATCTTTGCTTTTACTTTGTCTGAGATTAGGATTGATACCTCTGCTTTTTTTACTTCAGCTAAAGCATAATATATTCTACTCCAGTCTTTTACCTTTACCCTGTGTGTATCCTCCTGTTTCAAATGTGTTTCTTGTAAACAATATATTGTAGGATTATGGTTTTTAATCCATTCTGCTATTTGCTTCTGTTTTATGGGAGAGCTTACAGCCTACAGTCTAAAAGTTTGAAGCTAACCTTCTTGAATTTCCAGGAGCCATGATGACCAGGCAAAATGGCTCTCATCCCTCTGACCAGAAAGAAACAATTCAAATATCATGGAATTACAGTCAGGATCATGCAGGATCTTGCAACTTCTACAATGAAAGACAGGAGGAATTGGAATATGATATTCCAAAAGGCAAAGGAGCTCAGACCAAAACCAAGAATCAACTACCCAGCAAAAGTGAGCATAATTTTTCAGGCAAGGAGATGGACATTCAATGACATAAGGGAATTCCAGACTTTCCTGATGAAATGTGCAGAGCTCAATGAAAAAATTTGATCTTCAGATATAAAACTCAAGAGAGACATAAAAAGGTAAACGGGGGGGGGGGGGAGAAGTCTTATTATTTAATAAGGGCAAATTGTTTACATCCTTGCATAAGATTATATTGCTTTATATGCATTATGTACATGTCAGTCTTGAAAACGGTACAATTATTTTGACAATTAAAAGGGATATACATAGACTGAAGGTGTCAGTATAAAGTAACTGATATGATGATAAAAACATAATTAAAGTGTGTAAAGAAATTGTTCTGGGAGAAGAGGTAGAAAAGGGTAAATTACATCACACGAAGAGGCACAAAAGCATTATAGTAGAGGGAAAGAAGGGAGGGAGAAGAGCAGTGTTTAAACTTTACTCTCATCGGATTTGGTTCAAGGAGGGAACAACATACTCTGAAAAGTATAGAAATCAAATTTGTCCTGCGGGCAGCATGAGGGGAAAGGGGAAAGAAAAGGGAGGGGGGTGGTTAGAAGTGAGGGAAGAAGTGGCAAGGGGAAAAGGGTAAGATAAGGGAGGTGAGTCAATAGGGAGGAGAAACTGAGGAAGACAGTGGTCAAAAGCAAAACTTTTTTGAGGAGTAGAAGGGATAAGGGAGAAATAAAACCATAAATGGGGGCAGGGGAATAGGATGGAGAAAAAGACAGAGATAGTAATCATAACTGTGAACGTGAATGGGATGAACTCTCCCATAAAACAGAGGTGGATAACAGAATGGACTAAAAACCATATCTCTCAGATCTACCTCTTCTTTGTATTCCCACTGCCAATATAAGACGTCATTGGACTATTTCAATAGCCTATAGTTAATCTTCCTGATTCCTTTTTTCTCCCTCTAATCCATCCTTTACATTGGTATCAGATTAATCTTTTTCATGTTTAAAAATTATTATTTTATGCTACAACTTCAAAACCCTTCAAAAAAAGTTGATTTCTTATTGCCTTCTGAATAAAGTCCAAGCTTTAAGCCCCTCCACAGTCAGGGCCACCCTATCGTTCCAGTTTTATCTCACACTAGAATCCTCCACAAATACTACCCTCCATCCAAACTAAATTATTTACTTTCCACTATATAAATTCAGTGATCACCCACCTCCATTTCTTTGCTCACAACATCTTCTAAACTTGGAATGCCTTGCCTCAAATGCCCTTGGAAATTTTACCCATCCTTCGTGGCCACCCCAACCCACAGGCTCATTACCTCTTTCCCAGAAATCATTGGTTAGGGATCATCTGCTCAGTCCCTGCTCCTCAGAATCATACAGTCTTAACCATGTGCCTTGCTGCTTTGTCTGCCAGACTCTACACACCACCTGGCTTTTTCATCTGCCCTACAGCTGAACCTCTCTCCCTTTATGTATTGTCTCCCCTAATTAGAATGTCTTGCTTTTCTATACGTAACCCCAGTGATTAGCATAGTGCTTGACACACAGACAACAATAAATGTTTTCTATTCCATTCTATTGCATGACCTGCTTCATTATTATAGCTTCTCCATGAAATATTTCCAAAATCCTATCCCACTTTTCCACATAAAAATGATCCTTCCCTCTTCAGACCTCCCAAAGTGCTTTATTTGTGCTTCTCTTTTGCTCTTGTCATTTTCTTTGTCTTATATCTATTTGTGCGGGTTATAGCCCCTTACCAAGTTGTAAGTTTTATTTTTATTTTAAATATTTATTTTAATTTTAAGGCAAGGACCAATGTTTTATTTTTTTCTATGCCTACCTCCCTTCCCCCGCCCAGTGCCTAGTATAGTGCTTCAAAAATGTTTGTGAAATTAAATTCAATTCTATTCTCATTAGGGAGGTAGGAGGTATGGTATAGGAGGGAAACACTAACCTGAGCCTTAGAACACCAGGATTCTACTTCCAGTTCAGTCATTGTCTTTATGTATGACCATGGGCAATTCCCGTGACCTTTCTGGGCCTTGGTTTCCCCATAGATAAAATGAAAGTGTAAGAGAATATAGTTTCTCACAACTCTTCTAGCTCTAATGTTAAAGCAATTTTCAATGAGTTGGTTTCTTAGGTTAAAATAAATTCAAGAAACAATGGTAGCAAGTACACCTTAAACTCTAGAAATGATTTACTAGAGACAGTCCAAGTCATGCTAAAAAGCAATGTGGGATCCAAAGGAGGAAAATATTATTTGGATTGTTTCAACTTTCTGGGCCTTGATGGTCCAAATTGACTTTCTGTGTTGCACCTACAACTACTCAGTATATTTGGCGGCTACAGTTATTAGGATGGAAGCAAACATTAAGGCGTTAGTAAGGCAGAGCACTGAAAGACACAGCTACTAACATCTCTGAATCCTTTAAATTTCATCCACCCAAATGGTTTTCAGCACCCGATAAGCTGTTTGCCTTCATGTAGCTACAGCATTTTCAACTCTACTTTCATCTTCCATTGATCAAGAAGAGCTCTTAGTCTGACTTGATGCTTTCAATGGGTCTAAGTACACAGACCCAACATCCATTCTGTTGTGTGGATCCAAAAGTATTTTCAGCTGAATCAGCAACTGGAGGAGTTGACTACCATTACTTAGATTCATTACAGTAATTCACTGAAGCCCTCACAAGAAGGATAGCTCCAGATTGTTCCCACTGTAAGAAATGAATATTTCTCCTGATAGCCAATAAAGAGGCTATTTGAGTCATCTTTCTCCATTATATATGGAGTTGTGCAGCAAATTTCCTTAATGTTTATTTCAGCAAGGTTCATAAAGTAGAAAACAATAACTGAACCACAGCCTAAAAAGAAATTTAAAATATGACTCACCTTATACACAATGGCCATTTTTTATGAGCATTAACTATGGAGAGTACCTGAGAAAGATGTTAGTATTTTATGGAGTGGGGGAAAAGTTTGACTTGTTTTTTTAGGAAAAATCTCTTATCTTATTGTTATAGCTTTTAAGTGCCTGGCCCTATATAGGAAATTAGTTTAGAAGAGAAAAACCAGTTTGTTTCTTTTTATTTCTTCCCTAGCAGATACATCTGATGAAATAATGGTCAAACAAAAAACGTTTTGAATTTGTGCCCAGTTGCTTAATGCTTTCTTATGTCTTGCTTAAAATGCCTTTAATCCGCTGTGGTTTATTTATGAAGCTTTTTAGTTTGTTGTATACTGGACAGGAAAAGGGTGTTTCAGAGGGACAAAAGCAGCCCATTTTGCAAGTCCAGAGTATGCGCCATTTGAAAGAAGTGTTGCCATGATGGAGGCAATGATTAAACATGACTTAGTTAGTAGTAACCACATCCAAAATGGCAGAACACTCATAACTCTGTAAGGGCAAACCAATTTCCTAAAGTCCAGGTGGCATTGCATGTGCCTGGGTTGTACATTGTTCATGAGCAGACACTACTAATTTCCTGACTGTTGGTGGCAAGAGTGGAATTTCTCAGAGGCCTACTGTATTCTGGGGGCTAGCACAGATGAATCTGCAAATGTTTGAAAACATTAGCGAAGACCAGTAAGGGGTTTCCTGATGTTCCCAGTTCTCACAAGTAACTAGGAAATCCTGATTCAAATTGCTGAGGTGAGTTACAGCAACCTAAGGGACTTCTGAAGTTCTTTATATAAAATTAATGGAGACTTCCACTATGCCAGCACTTGTGGGAGCTGGTGGTCAAACTAGGTACCTTTAAATTTATCAGGTACAAAAAGAACAGTGTAATAGAAGTTAGCAGAATTCAACATTCACCCTGACATACTGGAGCATACGTAATCTAGAGGAAGTAATTTAACTCCTCTATATTTAGTTCTTCACCTTTAAAAAGAGAATACTGATGCTTGTCCTATGTACATTTGACATGGCTTTTATGAGGATACATTTGATTAAAAATGTACAAGCAGTTTGAAAAAGATGAAACTTTGGAAATAGATTGGTTATTATTAACTAAGCACATTTACAGGGTGCCCCCAAAGGGTTAGAAATGACAGCACGAATATAAACAGCACTCGGTTACTGGTGAAAAATGACATACGTTTGGCAGATATTACTTCTGAAGACCCAGAGCCATTAACCCACCTTTGTGTTCACTTCTCTGTCTCACAAAGGATTAGGATATATTGTGAATTTTCCAAGACTAAAAATGAATTATAGGTAGAGAAAGATACAACTGCTCTCTGAGGATGGTCAAGTGAGTGGAAGAAAGAGAGAACAAATCAGTAATTGCTTTCCCTGTTCTTATATAATGGGAATTCAGTTTGATCAGCAATAATATATTACAAACCTACTATGTGCCAACCACTGTGCTGTGCACTAGGGAGTAAAAAGACAACAATAAAAAAGTCCAAGCCCTCAAGGAGATTTCTAATACTGACGAGAACAAATATGGTGGGTGAGTCCTTGAAAGTAGAGGACCACAGGGCTGCCTAAAGAGGGGTGAACTGCCCAATCAGTTGAAGCTTCTACATTGATCAGTACTGGAATTTGGCCCATGAGTGGTTATATTTTCAGCCTGGGTGAGACAGGGAGACCTAGTCTCCAAATGAAACTAGCAAAGACATGAAATCTATGGTAGGGCCAAATTTTGAAGGGCTTTAGATAACCTTCGTTGTTGATCTTCAGTCAATTTTCAGTGGTGTCCTCTCTTCATGAACCCATTTGGGATTTTCGTGGCAAAGATACTAGAGTGGTTTGCCATTTTCTTCTCCAAACAGGGTTAAGTGACTTTTCCAAGGTCACATTGCTACTAAGGGTCTGAGGACAGACTTGTACTCAGGAAGATGAATTTCCTGACTCCAGAGCCAGCACCAGCTAGCTGCCCCTCAAGTTACCTCCCTTTCCAAAAAGCTTGTATTTTAATCTAGAGGCAATAAAAATCCTTCTGAAGCTCCGTCGGGGAGGGCCCTGATCAGATCTGTTCTTTAAGCATATCAATTTAGTAGTTGTGGGGAGCATGAATTAGAAAGGGAAGGGAATAAGCATTTATTGTCTACCATATAATGGATGCTGTGCTAAGGGCTTACAAACATCATCTCATTTGATTCTCACAGAAACCCTGGCAGTAGGGTTATCCCCATTTTAGAGTTGAAGAAACTAAAGAAGACAAAGATTAAGTGACTTGTGCAGGTTTGCACAGCTAGTGTTTGAGGCTGAAATTTTGGTCATTTACTCTCCCCTGGACCGGTGCTCTATCCCTTGTGCTACCGAGCTGCCCCTGGAGAGGGAGACACTGTAGAAAGGAAGACCACTTAGGAGGCTGAAGAAAGGTGATAGAAAAGATATAGTGAAGGTAGAAATGACAAAGTTTGGTATCTGAATGGATGTGAGAGTGGGGAGATGAGAGGGAGAATGAGGCATCAGGGAGAACCCCAAGGTTGCAGAGATGCCAGGCAGTAATGGCCTCAAAAGCCACAGGAAAGCCTTGAAGAGGGATGGATTTATGAAGACATATGATGAGGTCTGTTTCGTTTTAGATATGTGAAGTTTGGGATGTTTAAGAGACATTCAGGTAGAAATGTCCAGAAGGCCATTGGAGATGAGTCAGGGTTAGATATGTAGATTTAGGAATGACCAGCATAGATAGAATAGTGGAACCAGTATGAGCTAATGAGATGAAAGAGATAGAGAGCCAGAGACAGAGACCAACAGAGAGAGAGAGGGAGAGAGACAGAGACAGAGAGAGAGACAGAGAAAGAGAGACAGAGAGAGAGAAGAGAGACAGAGAAAGACAGACAGAGAGTGAGAGAAGAGAGAGAGACAGAGAAAGAGAGACAGAGAGAAGAGAGAGAGAGACAGAGAGAGAGAGAGAGACACAGAGAGAGAAGAGAGAAAGACAGAGAAAGAGACACACACACAGAGACAGAGACAGAGAGACAGAGAAAGAGACACACACACAGAGACAGAGAGACAGAGAAAGAGACACAGAGAGAGATAATAAGAGAAAAGAAATTTGCCCTTTGAATACTCCAGGGAGACAGAGTAAGTTTAAAGTGCAACCCATAAATATTAGGAGGGCAAAACAGTAGATGACACAAAGAAGGTAGGGTAGTGATTTACAAAACTGGTCTTCATATTAAATGCATCATCATACGGTGGAAAACATGCTCAATTTTAAGTCAGAGGACATAGGTTCAAGTCATTTCCCTTCTCTTTACCTCAGTTTCCTCATCTGTAAAATGAAAGGGTTGGATTTGATGACTTCTTTTTTATAATATCCCTTACAGCACCAGATCCATGAGTAGAAATCTGCATTGGGTTATAACTGGTCAGGCTCTGAGTAGACTGGAAAAAGATTTTATTATGGCAGCCATGAAATATGGAGCAGCAGAAACAGGGAATGAATTCCAACCAGTGCCATAACTGGTGTGGGACAACAAGAGATTTCCCATAGGGCTTTGAAATTTAGCAGGTGTTGACAGTATATATAGTCTTTTTGCATCACAGAAATAAGAGAGGTTGATTAGTACTATAAGAAGAATGATTAAAGTTAAAATGGGGTATACCAGAGGAAAGGTTTCAGGGAAGCTTGCACTCCAGGTGAACACCTGCCATTGATGGCCTTGTGGTGCCTTGGGAGAATGGAATACCAAAGTACTGTCCAGTATAAAATTATCTATGTTGGCTTTTGAGAGCCTATTGAATAGGGTCCCCCAGGTAGCATTCCTGTGGGAGGATATGGATGAAATTCTTACAGGATGGGATGATAACTATTAGTTATGATCCATATTTGAATGATGGGACAAGTTTGGGGTTTCCAGACAGCCAGTATTTGTCCAGGTTGAGCAGAAGCCAATTGCTTCCCCAAAAAGAATAATTAAAGTCAAAAACATGACTCTACTAGAGGGCATGCTTCAGAAAAGCTGCACTCCAGATGAATACCACCCACAGGTGACCTTTTTGGTCCCTAGAGGCCTCAACCATGCCCTTTCTCCCACCCTCAACTATATTGAAAACATATCACTTGCCTCTGGAGCAAAAATCATTAGTTATAGCTCTTACTATAGCTCTTATATAAACCCCATTTCTAAAACCTCGACTTATTTTCAAAAGTAAAACAGTAACCAAAAAAGATGCTCATTTCCCAGACCCACCATCTAGTTATTCATTTCCCAACTTCAGTTGCTACCCAGTCTCAATATAAGGAAGGCGAATATTTTAAAAATAGATATTAGAGCTGAAATCTGAAGATTATATTCCTCTCTTTAATTAAAGACTTTTGTTCCAAAACCCATAGTCAAAAATTTCATGCCCATAGTTGAAGCACTGCAGTAGACGCAGAGGAAGACAGAGCTCTCTCCAGTGGAGATTGCTTTATTTTGTCATGAACAAATAATAAATGGTTATTTTTTAAAATCTGAACTTGTGGGTCACAACTAGTGACATGGAGCTACCTTCTTGGCAGTACTAGTAATCTATAACTCTATCATTCCTAATGACCACAAACAAACCCTCAGGGCTAGCTTCAGGTATTACCATATTATCCTAATAGTGTATGCTATAGTGAGAAAAGTGAGGGTGACAGGTCCTGTTCCTTTAGAGAAATCTTGATTTTTAGTTGCATTATCACCATTCTCAAGTGTCCTCTTATTTTTATAACCCCATCAGCTGTACCTCAATATATAAATAGCTTAAATGACCAGTAGGTTGATATAATAACCTCATTGTTAGTTGCAGATCATTATTATTCAATATAAATTTTATTGTCAAGGGCCGACCTTGACAAGATGTTGGGACTAATTTCTGAAAGGAAATGAGGGAAAAAATGACAGAATTTAGATTAAACAAGACTTTGCTTACTTGGTTACTAGAATAAAAGTAATCACAACAGTTATAATAATTTTTCTTTCCAGCTCTAAATCTATATTCCTATTATTAATAGCAATTAATTGGTGTTGTTAATAACAATTAATTCTATCTCTCCCTAGAGTATTAAAAGGACAAATTGTCTGTCTGTCTGTCTCTCTCTCTTTCTGTCTTTATCTTTTTTTCATCTCATTAGCTCATACTGTCTCCACTATTCTATCTATGCTGATCATTCCTAAATCTACATATCCATCCCTGACCCTTCTCTTGAAGTGCCATCCCTCATCACCATCTGCCTGCTATACATTTCTACCTGAATGTCTCTTAAGCATCCCAAATTTCACATGTCCAAAACAGAATTCATTATTAATAACAACTAATAATAGTAATAGGTACATAGACTTAGAGCAGGAAAGGACCTGAAAGGCTATCAAATACAACCCCCTCATTTTGCAGATGAGGAAACTGAAGCACAGAAACTTGTTAGGTGACTCGTGCAACATCAAATTGATAGTATGTATCTTAGGGAAGATTCAAATTCAGGTCATCCTGTCTCCAAGTCTAGCATTCTAACAAAAAGTATGTAGGGAGGAGCAAAAAATAATTGGCTTCTGGTCAACCCACGCAAATGCTGGTGGGTTGGCAAACCCATACCTGCTCAACCACACAAATATGGATCACAACTCTTTATTACCCATACATCTTGTATGAATATTATCTCCATCCTCCAATAAAAATGCCATAGGAAGGCATCAAACATGTTTGTCCTCAATAGCCAATATAGATCATTCTGTATTGGACAGTTCTTTGGAACTTCATTTTCCCAAGCCAACCACAACTTCGATAACCTTGAAAAGGAACAGAAAGCCTTTTTTTGATGACATAAAAATCATTGAAGGCAATTTGTGAAGCAACAGGCTATTTTCATTGCAATATCTTTAAGCAACTAGGAGCATTCTCACTCCCAAACATAAATGGTACTCACATCTTGCAAGGCTCTAATAGATCTGGGATCTCATCAATATGGCTATAACCTCCAACAATGCAAATTGCAACCCATTCATGCCTACCCACCATGTGCAACTCTTGTCTACATTTTCCCATAGTTTTTCAACCAGCAAGGGGCCTTCCTCTCTTTCTCTTTTCGACCCATGAATCAAATAAAAATATAAAATGGCCCTCCTTCCTGTGCAATCTCCTTCTGTTACCACAGTGATTGTGGTGGAAATGGGGTTAGAGAATGCTATGAATCACAGCTTTCAGACTGCCTGTAAAGCTAAATGATACTGGTCTTTAAAAGTATAGGTGAGTATCACCAAATGTCTATTAAAACTTTGTAATTCTCTGAAGATTTCCTTCCAACAAGTTTATTGATGTTTAGTTACTTGGCTCACCCTTGAGAATGGGTATGATGGATAGAACATTGGCTATGAAGTTAGCAAGATTCATATTCCACTTCTGACACTAGCTGGGTGATCGTGGGCAAGTCAATTAATTTATTTGAGACTCCGTTTCATCATTTAGAAAATGGGAATAATAACTCTTCTAGCATCTACCTCATGAGATTGTTTTGAGGTTTAAACAAGATTATATATGTGAAAATACTTTCTAAACTTTACAATACTATAAAAAGCTCAGTTATTTTTGCCTTTGATCAGAGAATCTAGGTCAGAATTCAGGAGTAATTTGGCTTCATGAAGATTTATTATTGTTGATTTTGCCTAAAATTTTTTGCCATGTGCTCTATGCAATCACCGTCCATTATGATTTTTAAGTGTTGCCAATTCTCATTCTGTTATGAGAGACATCAGAAGGGAGGGAGGGGGGAAATGTTTGATTTGCCTCTTGAATTAAGCTAAACTAGAGACTTGTTTTTTTACCTTCTGTATATTGATCAAAATTATAACTATTTTGCACTGAAGTACTGGATTATTGGCTTTTTCCCCCTCAAAATTATTTGAATCCTTTTAAGAATAAGAAATGAGCATCTCTAAAAGCTCATTTATTCATTTAAGTCCATCATCACTTAAGATGATATGAGCAAAGATCTTTTAGATACTAAGAAGCCATCTTCACAATTAATATCTTTTCATCTAACTAACTGGATTATTGGCTCATCTGACAGAGTTTCTATAAAATCATGCTCCCACAGTTCTGGCATTCAGGGGCAGGATGCAAATTGGTAATTCAATTATCTTTGTTATGGGAAATTAACTCATTGCTTCAAGCTATTTAATGCATTCTTTTGCTCAAAAGCAGAATCCAAATTTTGTATTATATATAGAATTGCCCAAGGTGAAGCGAGGAGTCAAGACAATTATGAACATGATTAGGGTAAAAATGTCCTATTGCCAAGAAAGTAGTTATAAGGGGTCTAGTATAGAAATACTGTGGGTCCTGATCCCAGCTAGTTCTCTGAAAATGTTTTTCTCTTGCTATGAAATCCCTTAAAGTTACATTTCATGCTTCTTCAAATAATATTTCTTTACCAAAACTTCTGGGACTGCAAAGCTTAAAACCCTAAAGTCCTAGCTTTTGTACGACTTTAAAACAATTTTACAAAAAGGAGCCCCTTTGGGGGCCGATTTCCCACCAATAGAACTGTGGCCTTTGTAGTAATGATGCTCACTGAAATCCTTTGCTAGCCTCTACTTGTCCAGGAAAAAAAAGGCAAACTTTACTCTTACTTTCTAAACTCTTAATTTTCTGATGTCAAAATGAAATTAAGTGGAGTTCAGAAGACTAGAAAGGAAGACAATCATGGAATTCAATGAGATTATTTTGATGTCACTAGAATGAACACTTTAATATATACATAGATATGCATATAGTTGTGTGTAATCAAAGGACTTTGCTCTGTGATTGCTCCTTACAAACTGCAAAGCAAATATCAAATTGACCTTTGGAGTTTTACCATGCAGAACAATTACTGAAAAATAAATTTTGATCCAATCCTTAATCATTTCAGCTTCTATACTTAAAGAAACTTTGGAGCTAGAATTCCACCACCAATTCTGATTTGAGGTATAATTTTCTAATCTTGAACTAAAATGCAAAACCATTCTCTCACTTGCCCTATTGCTCCTCACTCCCTGCCCGTTGGCTGGTTGGTGGTAAGACTGCATTCCAATTGAAAAATTAACACTTTAGGAGAATTTTCATTTTGTTTTCCAACTTTCCAAAGGCAGGCCATGGAGTGACAATTACTCTAACACAAAATCCAACACTACCCTAATGGGGAAGAAATACAATACTCATTACTTTACTCAAGTTGTGATCAGTCTCATTGTAAGGTTTTTCTCATGAGTTTTTGTTCAGTATTTCATCAGCAACAGCTGACATAGTAGCCAAAATTAAGAGGCATTTTGATATTCTCCAAGGAAGAAATATCACCTAAACTATTCACAATTTTTATAGAATCATTTTATTCCTAATTCATCATAACATTCTGCATTCTCCTTTACTCTCACCCAAAAAAAGGAAGTCATTCTTAATAGCCCTTCTTTTTCCTTATTAGGAATTCTCAACCAAGGGTCCAAAATTTGTGGGATTTTTTGTTAACATCTTTAAAACTGCATTTCAATAAAATTGGTATCTCCACAACCTTATGTATTTTTATTTTATTCATTTAAAAATGTTATTCTGAGAAGATATTCATTTCGCCAGACTGCCAAAGGGGTCTATGACACACACAAAAAGATTAAGAACCCTCTGATTTCTCAGTATTGCATAGAGAATGAGCTAGATTTTTTTTTCCTATGGGATAACTACTTTTTAAAAATAAATTTATTTTTAGTTTTAGTTTACAACACTCAGTTCCACAAGTTTTTGGGTTCCAAATTTTCTCTCCCTCACTCTCCTCCCCCCTGCCTCCCAAGACAGCATGTAATTCAATGTAGGTTCTACATATACCTTCACATTGAGCTTACTTACATAATAGTCCAGTTGTAATTAAGAATTATAACCAATGGAAGGAGAAAGGAGAAACAAAACCAAAAAAGAAGGAAAAAGAAAAAAAAGAGACCAAAAAGTTTGCCTCAATCCACATTCAGACTCCATAATTCTTTCTCTGGACGTGCATAGCTTTTTCCATCTTGAGTCTTTTGGAACTGTCTTTGAACTTGCATTGATGAGAGGAGTCAAGTCTATCGAAGTTAGTCCTTACAGATACCGTGTGTCCGTAATTGTGTATAATGATCTCCTGGTTCTGCGCCCCTCACTCAGCATCAGTTCATAGAAGTCATTCCAGGTTATAATGAAGTCTGTCTGCTCCTCATTTCTTATAACACAATAATATTCCATTACATTCATATACCACAATTTGTTTAGCCATTCCCCAATTGATGGGCATCCCCATGATTTCTCATGATTTCTTTGCCACCACAAAAAGAGCTGCTATAAATATTTTTGTACATATGGGTTCCTTTCCTACTTGTATGATCTCTTTGGGATATAGCCCTAGAAGTGGTATTGCTGGGTCAAAGGGTATGCACATTTTTATAGCCCCTTTGGAGCATAGGTGAACCTAAATTCTTGAAGGCTATTTAAAAAAAAGAAATTTCTGGAAAATTCTATCAAATTACAAAAGCCTCTCAAAGGTTATGCCAAAAAGACCTAATGCTCTGGAAAGTATACCAAGATATAATAATAATAGCTACCATTCACTTAATGTTTATTATGTGCCAGGCACATAAGCACTTTACAAGTATTAATTCATCACATTAAATCCTCACAATAACCCTGAGAAGCAGGTGCGATTATTATCCTCATTTTACAGAGAAGGAAATTGAGACAAACAGATATTAAGTGACTTGCCCAGGATCACACAGTTAGTAAGTGACTGAGGCTGGATTTGAACTCAGGTCTTTCTGCACTTTATCCACTGCACTACCTGCCTGCCTCAAGAAAGATGTTGAATACTGGTCTTGTGTCAGGTTTGGTGTCTGTTGCCTGAGGACTGACTTAGATAAAGTAAGAGTGATTCCTTATTAGGTTGGCTGGAGCATGGTGTGTTTTTTGTTTTGTTTTGTTTTGTTTTGGGTTGGTTGGGTTTTTTTTGTTGTTGTTTGTTTGTTTTTGTCATAACAACTCTTAAAATCATCATTCAAGTTACATACAGGCTCTGTCTAGTATCAGTGGAGGAAATACCCAAAACAATGAGACCGTAGATCCCTGAAGTCCTAACATACTAGAAAAAGTCCTAGGAAGATATAATTCACCTATTAGTCTACGCAGCAAATACATTGAGCATGTGGGCTTAAATCTTAGCTGTGCTGCTTATTAGTTGTGTCTTCTTAGGCAAGCCATTCTATCTCTTTGAGTTTTCATTAGCTATAAAAGTTTCATTATTTGCAAAATGAGGAGCTGTTCTGGATTATGTCTAAGGTTCTTTTGAGCTTTAAATCCTATGTTTTTATGACCCTATAACCTATAACAGAGGTAAATCCATAGGTCACTTAAAAGTATAGATGTGTTCATGGGTAGCATGAATTGATATTGTCTGAGTCCTGGATAGCCTCAAGGGAGAGGAGGAAAGTCAAATGCAACTGCGTAAGTCAACGACATGCTACTGGGGGTGGTAGAAGTGGGCCAAACATAGCTAGGCCCTCTTTTTTCCAGTGTCTGAGAAGGGCTAAGGCTTGAATTACATCTTTCATTCTTCAATTATCTGTTTAGTCTGGGGGTACAAAGTTCAGATCAGAAATGGTCCCTATGCCTGGTCACACACACATCCATACAAAATATTCCTTAAGGCTCAAATGAGAATATTTATAAAGCAATTTGCAAACGTCAAAGACCTATACAAATGATATTATTTTTATTTTTGTTATGGTTGTTGTTGTTGGGAATGGTAGCTTCTATCTTACACACGCTAGTTTAGCTTTTTGTTTCCAAACACTGGTTACATAAAAGATCATCATAAATAGAATATATTGAACAAACCCATTTATCCAAGCAAATAGAAATCAGAGATATGGTACAGATTAGGATGGTCCACAAGAATATAGTAATAGCAATATTGTGAAATGATCAACTATGATAGACTTAGCTCTTTTCAGAAATAATAGGTTATGTCGAGATGATTCCAAAAGAGTCATGGTGTAAAATGCTATCCAACTGCAGAGAAATAACTATGGAATCTGAATGCAGATCAAAGTGTACTATTTTTACTTTTGGGATTTTTTTATGGTTTTTCCTTTTGTTCTGTTTCTTCTTTCACAACTGCAAGAACAATTCGGCTAGCAGCAGCTGTTGTAGGGTGTAAGACCCAACAAAACCAGCAACAAGAGCTGCCAGCACAGGTTCTTTGATCTGCTTTACTAAGGAAAGAGTAACTTTAAGGGGTTGACAATCTCACTTTAATGCAACATACAAATATCATTTGCTTAGTTCAGGAAGAAAAGCCAGAACTCTGAACTTCAGAGCAAATACAAATAAATTACAAACATTGACAGATAGACCTTGTCTGATTCAAATCTCAAAACAAAGTCCCAACATCTGGGTTTACAATGGGGGGGGGGTGGCTCTTAACAACAGCTGCCCAGAGTCTCTTCAAGTCACATGACACTCTTCCAGTGAGTGAGAGCCCCAAGGAAAAATGCCAACCTCTAAGTTTACATATACTGTTCAGGGTCAAAGGGCATCACAACATAGGACTCAAACCCACGTGACCTAAAAGGGTTACCAACATGTGACTCAAACCCATGTAAACTAGGCTTTCCCTTGAGGCAAGCAAGTCATCGAAGACTCCCGATCTAATCAAAGAAACAAAAGCTAGACTCATCATGGGCACTTGATTAAATAAATGCTAAAAGAGAAAAACAGTAAAAGAAAGGCCCACCTTAATTACTGATACAACAACACGACTAATATGGAAATATGTTTAACATGATTGCACACGTATAACCCATATCAGATTGCTTGTTATCTTAAGGAGGAGAGGGAACTCAAAATTTTATAAAAATGAATTTTGAAAACAATCTTTACCTGTAATTGGAAAAAATCAAATATATTTTACAGAAGTATTTTACATATTTTTTTAAAAAAGAATAATCCACAAGAATGAATGATCTCTTTATCTGAGAGTGAGATTAGACCTCAACTCAAACCAGGACAGAAAGAATAATCCCACCCAGAGGAGGTGTATTTTAGTAGTCTCCAGAATTTCAAGCAAGTCCAAAGAGATACAATGGAGCTGGCTTCCCATGAATGTCTACCATTCTCAACTCGTTTCCTCTTTCCTTCCTTGAGAATCCTCTGTCCACATATCTTACTGAATAAGCTCCAGAACTAAACTCAGCAAGTCTTTTATGTGGGTATGTAGCATGGAGTTCAGGATTCTATCCAACAAAGAAGAGTCACATCTCCTACAATATGCAACATATAACATGTACTTGTCTGCCTTTCCCCAATCCTACCTGGGTGCCAGCCAAATTATGTGATGAGCTCTGTATACAATGCAAAGTCATACAAAGTCTTTGTGCTCAATAACATGAATTTGATAGAGTAGATGACATTCACACAAATTTTTACAATGTAAAGTATGTGATAGTGAACTTTTCAATTTTGTGCAAACTAAGTGCTATAGGATTTCATGGGGGGGATCACTTCTGACTGGGGTGATATAACGACAATGTTGCTTGCAGCTGCTGTGGTTAATTTCCAGGGTCTAATCTATAGTATAACAAACTCTCTGTTTTATTCAGAACGAAACCATATTCAGGGAACTAAAGCATGACATTCACAACAACATAACATAACAACTTATTAGTAAGGTGGCCACATAGACCATATAAAACATATCATTCAGTATATCTTATAGCATTTCTCAGAATACCCATACAGCACATATCATTGTACAATAAACTAAACATAACATTCATAGCAACATCCTTAAGCAAAACATCATTCAGTAGCATTCCCCAAAATACTTGTTTATACAAGTCCCTGAGGATCCCAGGCCATGGTCTTCCCTAGCACAACATCAAGGGGTAGCAGAAAATACAAACATCCACCCCTAGGTCACAGCAAGTTACAATCTCCTCAGTCAATACAGAGGGTCCAAGTAAAGTCCTTCTTGAGGGTGTGTTCCTCTTCCCACACTGCTATTTCAGGCTTCCTCCTGGCACTCTCAGGTGCAGGCAAGCTTTAATGAGCAAAGTCCCAACACAAACAAAAGAGCCCAAATAAAGTTCTCTTGAGGGTGTGTCCTTCTCCCCACACTGCTCCAGCCCCTTGCTTCCAAGTCCTGAGAGGTGGCAGGGCAACAAAGCCAACAGGGTAGGGTCCTTGGGGGTCCATGGCACTTTCCCCCACCCACCATAGACAACTCCACCTTACCCTTGAGTCCCAAACCATCTCTGGGGGACACAGCAGAAAATCACACTCAGCACCTTGTTGCAAAACTGTTTTTTCTTTTGGAGTTCTAGTTCTTCTCAGCACTAAGACAATCAGGTACCTTTGATTGAATCTTACCTTTGATTGAATCAAGAGTCTGATGACTTGTTTAAGTCACAAGAAAGCCTAAGTCACTTGAGTTTGAGTCACATGAGCCTGAGTCAGGAGGGTTGTGATGCCCTCTGACCCTGAAGAAAGGTATATATACTCTGAGGTTAGCATTTTGCTTTGGGGCTCCATTAAGGAGCCCCCCCACTTTGAAAACCCAGATGTTGGTGACTCTCTCTCTGGCAACTATGTATGTATGTAATGGTAGAATGCTAGAAGCCCTGTCTGTTGATTTTTGTTATTTTCTCTGCTGGTGATTCCTGCTTGTAATTTCAGCTAGTATTTTCTCTGAAGTTAAGGCTGCTGACTTTTTCCCCTGAACTAAGTAAATGATGTATATGTTTAATTAAAGTAGGATTGTTAACCTCTTTAAAGTTGCTTTCCTTTAAAAAAGCAGATCAAAGAACCTGTGCTAGCAGCCTGTAACAATAATTTTGCTTGCTGTGCTGTGGCTATATAAGACCAACAATACCAGTACACAGAAATGCTACTAGCACAGTTTCTTTGATCTGCTTTCCTAAGGAAAGCAACTTTAAGGGGTTAACAATCTCACTTTAATCAAACATATCATTCACGTCATTAATGGGGAAAAGCCAGCACCCTGAACTTCAGAGCAAATACAAACAGAAATTACAAACAGAGACAATGTAAACACAGCAAACACATACAGTTATCAACAGACAGACCTCTAGCTGTTTGACCAAAAAATTACAGTTACCAGAGAGAGCAGCACCAACATCTGGGTTTTCAAAGCTGGAGGCCTCCAGCAGCTACCCAGAGTCTTGTCTAGTCAAATCATATGACACTCTTCTACTGAGTGAGAGCCCTCAAACACAATGCAAACCTCAGAGTAGTTATACACTTCTTCAGGATCCACCACTTTCTTAAGTCTAGGCAATCAACAAAACAATAGATCAAGCTCTGATTTATAGCATTGTCAATTTCTGAGGTATAAATGTTCATACTAAGAGTTTAACAATTTGGTCTCTTGAGATGGTATGAGTTGATTCCAGCATATCACTGGTTCAATGCAATGACCAACCATGATTGCAAAGAACCAGTGATAAAGAATGCTACCCTGACAGAGAGATGATAGATTTGAAATGAAAAATAAGACCTAATTTGGGGTTTCTTTTGGAAACAGTCAACATAGAAATTTGTTTTGCTTAATTATTTATATTTATTAACAAGGATTTCATTTTTCCTTTTTTTCACCGGGGGGGTGTAGTGGAGAGGGACAAAATAAATGTTTGTTAATTGAAAATAAAGTTCAGAAGAAAAAAAGTACATATCAGAAAGAGAAAGAGAGAAACACAGACCAATGCTGGAATTAGAAAACCAAGGTTCAAATCCTGCCTCTGACACATTCTGACTATGTGACAAGGCACTTGACTTCGCAGTCAAAAATCAGCTCCTTAAGACTGAATTATAGATAGTCTAATTGCCAGTTTGCATCAGTGGAGGGAGTTTTCCTAAGGGTTTGCCACACAAATGAAATTAAAGGTCTGGGCTCCAACCCCTCCAAAAATGATATGGTCCTCCTCCATTTAGGTCCTACTCTGCTGCTTCATTCAGGCGTACAGGTGACAATGAGTTCTCAAAGGCTATGGGAACCAAAAAACAAGCTCTGGAAAGGCTTACACAACTTTTTATTCTTTTTTTAATTTATCATTTTTCCCCAGTTACATGTAAAAGCAATTTTTAATATTCATTTTTAATCTTTGAGCTACAAATTCTCTTCCCTCCTCCCTCCCCACCCCATCCTCATCCCCACTGAGAGAACAAGCAATTCGATATAGGTTATACATGTGTAGTCATGCAAAACATATCCATAATAGTTATGCTGTAAAAGAAAACATAGACCAAAAAAAACTCAAGAAAAATAAGGTTTAAAAAAATATGCTTCCATTTGTTATACAACTCTTTTGTATCAATCTAAGTAATATAGGGAATATTTATTCTTGGAAGATTTGAAAAGGAATTCTGCTCATAATCTTCCACCATTCTCCTCTGTAAGGTTTGGCAAGTGAATGCATATTCTTAAACCAATGTTTCCATAGGTTGCCATGTTTCTATTTTCACCAAGAAAATCAATTGCTCCTTGAGCGAGTACATTTCTGGACTCTTACACCCTTCTTTTTTTGTACTGATTGGTTTACACAAGTTAAAATTCTATGAGAAATGGTGGTAATCAAAATCTATGTTTTTTTCTTTATTCCTCATTTTTCAGCATCAATAGCTTGACTAGATCTGGTTGTATTTATTGTAATTTGACACAGCATCTTCTCATCATTATCTTTTATTCAAATCTCTCTTGATTTGGGACTTTGCTTTAAATACTCAATGGCCTTATAGCACAAAAGCAGATGATTCAGAAATGACTCCCACACTGATGACCAGTTATGTCCTGAATGGTGAGATATAATCAATTTCATTTTTATGATGATTGATGCTCATCATATCTAATTTCTCATTACTCTCTTCTTGAAGAATATGTGTGTATATGTATATGAATATGATATATATTGAGGCTTGAGGCTTCTGCGTAGTCTTATGACCTATGAATATTGTGTATTTTTCTCCAGAATCATCATTTCTAACATTATTTGCTATCTTTCCCTATACCCTCTCGTTAACAACAATGTGGCTTCCTACTACTGTGGCTCCGTAAGACCAATAACACCAGCACACAGAAGGGCTGCCAACACAGGTTCTTTGATCCCCTTTTCTAAGGAAAGCAGCCTTAAAGGGTCAGTAAACATGTGTCTGTAAGCTATTAAATCTGCCTGGCTAGTTGATATCAACTGATTAGAAGACACTCTGGTGTGGGAATTACGAATAGCACTAGGAAACTACCTTGAGACCTGTTACTCCTAAAAATATTAACAGAGAAATAGCTAAATAGCAGCAAGGTGGCTCAGTGGATCAAGAGCAGGACCTATAGTTAAGAAGTCTTGAGTTCAAATCCAGCCTCAGGTACTTACTAGTTGCATGACCCTGAGCAAGTCACTTACCTACTGTTAGCCTCAGTTTCCTCATCTGGAAAATGAAGATAATGATAATGGCTTCTGAAGCTGCTTTTCCTTAGTGGGCTTTGTCCTAGGGTCTCTATGCACACTGCTGGCAGCCACTGTTATCCTGGGGATTCTGCTAAAATGTCAATGAGAAGTCCAGATCCTTCAGCCTTTGGAAGTTCACAATGTCATCTTCTGATCAAAAGGGCAGGGAGAAGACACTTGCCCTTCTCTTCCCCAACCTTTAGGTGATTCCTTCTTAGTAATTTGGCAGGAACTACTCCCACCACTAGTGTGGTCAGAGACTCAAATGCCCAGGTTCTGAACTAGTATGCTATTTTATTCAAAGAATTATAGCTTGACTATGTCTCCCCAGCCCATCTCAACATACTTCCTCTGTAGTATCATTGAATTTCATCCAAGGACTTAAAGTAGGTTATTCTTTCCCACCTTGATTAACTAGGTTGTTTTCATTTAGTTTAATCCTTTGATTGACCGCCTGATTGATTCATTAATTGGTTTAATACCTGAAAGTAGCCACTTTCATTGGGAAGTTGTTTGATTAATTAAGTTAACCCTGACCCTTACACTTATATTATCTGAACTTCTTTTCCAGAATAGTTGAATCAAAACACAACTCCACCCGCCCTCCAACAGCTAGTATCCCTTCCTTCTCACTTCCACTCCCCCCCCCCACCAACCCCACTCCATATCCTGATAATCAGTTGGCAAGTTTTGTGGATTCTCCTCCATAACATCTCTTATACCTCTTTCTTTCTTCCTACTCAGGTCACAGTAGTTCAGGACCTTACTCTTTCTCTCCTGGACTATTACCATAGCCTTCTAATTGGTCTTCCTCTTTTCAGTCTCTCCTTTCTCCAGTCCATTCCTAATAAATCTGAACATATCACTTCCCTGTTCTACAACTTAGGATAAAATGGAAACTTTTCTGTTTTAAACTCTCCATAGGTTAGCTCTGCCTTTCTTTCCACATTAATTACATATTCTTTACTCCCTATGTTCCAGCCTAATTGGCCCACTTTCTGTTTTGGGTATGTATTTCTTCTCCTTGGTCTATGCATTTGCAAATACCAGTAGTGTTAAACTCATAGAAAAGGGGGCTACTAAACTAGGAATAAGGATTTGTAGGGGTTGCACATTGACTTAGGAAACCGTGCTTTTTTTTTGTTTTTAATTGCTACATTAACACATCAAAATAAGATAGGAACTAGATATAACACATACAAATAAATGTATTATTATGAATTTGACAATTCATGTTTCCATATTTATGTGCATTTATATACATATTTATTACATGAATTTATACAAATAAGGTAACTAGTTAGACATAAAAAGAAGCATACAGTTTTATGTTTTAATATCTACTAGATTCAGTCATTACAAAACATATCAGTACTATGAGATTCAAAATTAATTTCATATTGCTATCTAGAAATGGCATCTTTTGCCAGAAACTATTTTATCAATATCAGGTATAAGTTTTTGTGATAATGTAGTTTTCAGTATAGATGATAAACAGTCATTTGTTAGTCTCACTCTATGTGAAGTTTTAATAATAGTCTTGTAGAGTAAGTGAAAATACCTGCCCTTGGGGCAGCTAGGTGGTGCAGTGAGTAGAGCACCCGCACTGGAGTCGGGAGGACCTAAGTTCAAATCTGGCTTCAGACACTTGACACTTACTAGCTCTGTGTCTTGGGCAAGTCATTTAACCCAAATTGCCTTGCCCTCCCTGCTCCAGAAAAAGAAAAAAAAAAGAAAAGAAAATACCTGCTCTTATGGGGATGTCCTATCACAACATTGCTAAGATTCTTGCACCAAACATGTGTATTTCAACAAAATGTTGTAGCAAGTTAGAATAAAACTCTAGAACACTAATATCATCATAGTTTTTCTTTTAGCATTGTGTCACATGGAATTTCAACAAGTTCCATTCAAATGTTACTTTTTGCTCTCTCAACATCAAAGGAAAATGGAGGGCCAATAATTAAAAAAAATTTTTCACACATTTTAAATCTTGCAAATCACCTTTCAGATTTAAAAAGCAATTTCTGAATATTTGAGGCATACTTACTAAACTTACAAATGATTTGATAATTTTTACATGTAAGAAAATGAATTAAATCACATTTTTTTTAGTTGCCTTTCCCAAAGGTCAAATTTTATCTTCAACAGTTTAATATCATCTTATGTAAACATTACAAGCTGATTTTGACCCTGGAGTTTTGAATTCATTACTATGAATGACAAATTCTGAAACCAGCTATTTTTATTAAATTATTCTGGTGACTCTCCTATCATTCTAAAAAACATTTTGATTTCATGGTAAATTTGCCAAAATTGTTTTAAACTGTTAATGACAAGAAAGCAAATTTTCCTGCTCACTTTCAGTTTCCAAGAGTAATGAAGAAAATTGTTGTTGATTCAATCCTTGAGAACTTATAAAATTCACTTTTTTCTTAATCAACTAAAGCATATGTTCCATTTTCACTATTTTTGAGCACAACACTGCCTGGTATATAACGCAGTGAAAAAAAAACTTAATCTGGAACAATTTCATTCTGCTTAGTCAATAATATATGTAAAAATACAGTTATCTTCCCTGTAATTGCTGTATCCTCTGAAACCACACACACTCATTTTGGTAATGAAAAATTATGCTTTTCTAAAAGTTCACATACTTCCTTAAATTTTTTTACCTGCTTTAGTGTCATTACGAGAAAGAATATTAAGCTATTCTTCACTCAGAATCAGATTTTCATTACATGTGCAAGTAAATACACCCCCTAATATCCTTACTTTCATTGACCACAATTGAAAAAGTCAATTTTCCAATTTTGATTTAAGTTTTCCACTGAGTGGCATTGGCAATTTCTTTTTTTCTGCAATAGTGTTTCATGATAATAAAACATTCTGAAAAGTTTTATTTTTTCCAAAGAATTTCAACAGCTTTCACTATATATTCCTTCACAATTTCACCTTCACTAAAACACTTAGACTGTTTAGATACAATTTTTGAAAACAAAAAACTTAACTAGCTTTGACCACACTTTCACTACCTTCATGGATTTTTGTAAATATTTTTTGTTGTTTTTGATGTACAGATTGCAAATTTCTTGAATTATCTTCTCTTTATTTTACCTAAGTATTGATCATACTCAGAATGGCATATTTCATGCTAGCATTTTGAATTGCTGTATATTCCTTGGAGACACTAATACTGGGTCTACAAATTAAAATCTTGTGGTGGTGTTTTTTTTTATTTCAGAAAAAAAATCCAGCTCCCAACTTGTCTGAAAAATTCTGTGTATGGATCTTTTCATACTGTTCTTAGAATGCAACTTGATTTTATGCCCTTCCTATAAACAAAAAATAATAAAAGTTTAAAAACAATTTATGATTTTATATTTCTAATTTAAAATGTATAATTTTCTTGTCTTGCATGAATTGTGGTAACCTCTTAACCTCTTTTACCTATAGTAAAGACTTGTTGATTATGAAAGCAACAAAATATTATTTCTGACATAACATTTAATACAGAATGAATTTCAGTGGGCCATCAAAACTATAGATCAGAGCTGTGCTTGAAAGAATTTACAGGGCAGAATTTACTTGCCTAGGTGGGGAAGCCTTCCCCCACCAGGCTTCTGAAAGGGAGAAAGTTTCCAAACATTATAGACACTTCCACCAAGTGCAAGAAAGAAGGAATATACTATGAAGGGAGCAGCGAGAGGATAAGCATCCTTCTCTTATTGCTTTTGGCTTCTCTTGCTTTCTCAGAAATAACTGTCATGCACTTAGTTTCCATACGAATGCCAGTAGATTGCTTGCCACTGACATGGTACTTTGCCAGCATGAGTGAAATTTCCACTTAAAAGAGAAGGCCACCTTAAAAGAGAAACCCGCAATATGCTTTAATACCATAAAGGAGGATCAGTCAGTACCTATTGAGTGTAAATGAAATGAAATTAAAATATATAATTTATAGCATCACCATAATGACTACCACGCAATGTAAAAACAGACATTTCTACTTATTACTAATAGCCATTCAAATGCTAAAAATACCACAAATTTCTTTATAATAAACGTTTTTCTTCTTTTTTTTTTGCTCAAAACACTGCAATTTGCAAAGACAGGAGCACGACTGTAAACTGCATGACTGCTAAGGATTGTTGTGTCATTTTACTCTTGTACTTCCACGTAAAGCTCTGACCTCTGCTTTCCATGTTGCATAAACTGATGACTAATTTCTTCTATGTGTGCCAGACTGGGTCCCCACTTCTCTCATTTCTCTCCCCAACCCTCCACCTTCAGCCTCCTTCCACAGACCACCAAATTATAGGGCAAACCACCTCCTCATCTCCTACTCCTACCCGTTACCTCCCTGACTCCTGCAAAATTACCAATAAAACTAGATATTTGAGATTGGAAAGATCAACCATATCCAATCAACATGAACAAATGAGAATGAGTAAACATGGTAAATCATTTTTATAATAAAAAAAATTCCGAAGAAAATTTTATGGTTTTGTTTTAAAATGTAATATTATATCATTATTTTTTTTATTTTGTCTGTCTGTCTGTTTTTCTCTATCTCTGTGTGTGTGTGTGTGTGTGTGTGTGTGTGTGTGTGTGTGTGTAAATCTCTTTCCCTTACTTGGAACTCTCAACTCCCATCAAGCCTCAATGGAAACTCTGCCTCCTTCAAGAGGCCTTTTCTGATTTCCCCAGGTATTGTTAGTTTTCCCCAATCTCAAAATTAATTCAGATTTATATTGTATTGACTTACCTGTGAAAATATTTCCATTGCATTTCCTCCATAGAATATAAGTTCCTTCAAGGAAAGGACTGACAGACATACTTTTGTCTTTGCATGCCCAGTGCTTGGCTTGTTCGATTGATTAATTTGCTAGTTTGATGGGTGAGAAGTGATACCTCAGAATGAATTTAAATTACTATCATTGTATATTAAGATAACATACACTTCCAGCAAGATGACCATGCAAGAGGCTTTATCTCATTCCAACTCACTCTCCCCACTTCAAAACAGTATGAAATGTACAAAATCAGTAAAAGAACAGTAAATTGAAAAAGAAAAGAAATTCAACCAGGTAATTCCCATTTGAAAAGACAATGGAGGCAACTGAGTTTTTGCCTTTCCTCTGTTTCCTGTAGACCATCCTTTCCACTTCCAGCAGAAAGGTCACCAACTTTTTGGGAAATACATGGGAGGAGTAAGAGCAGTTTAAAGGATAAAAGGTTGTGTGGAACCTCCCAGCCTTCCTTGCAAGGGCCTTTCACCAGACCCTGAGGAATCTAATGTTAGGAAATCTCTACTGAGTAGATCTTCAATCGGACTCCATCACTGCTCTGTTGGGGTAGGGTGGGGGTGAGAGAAGTTCTTGACCTTGGTCTATTCATGAAAACACAAGCAGACTGAGGAAATTAAGTAATGTAAAGCTCCTAATTCAATGAAGAAGTAATATAAGGTAAGAGAATAGCAAGCTAAAACTTCAGAAGAGAATGATCCTACAAAAGTAACTACAACGACAACACCAGAAAAGAAAATGGAGTGTGCACAGGACACCCTTGCCTCCCCCCAGTGGTTGAAAAAGCCTTAATAAAATAACTAAATGAAGAAATAAGTAAAGAAATTAGAACTCATAAATAAATGCAGACAGGCAGAAATATTAAATTCATCCTTTACAGACCATAGCACAATAAAATTGTAATCAATAAGTGAAATATGAATAAAGGACACAGACAAGTGAAAAACTAAATCATCATTCTAAATAAGTGCAACAAATAACAAATCATGGAAACAACAAATATAGGAAGGAAAATAAAAATGAAACAATAAGAAAAAATTTGTAGAATATAGCCAAAATAGTGCTCAGAGAAAAATTCCTATTTCTGAATACTTCCATTAACAACAACAACAAAAAATGTTGGTGAAGACTAATTGATTATGCAACTAATTAGCATAAAGATGTATATGCATATTGCCCACATAGGATAGTATGTCCATAAAGGTTTGTCTAGATATGGCTCACAGGAAGGTATGGATAGTTATCTCTAGCATCTTCTCCAAGGGAGACTTTGATTCATGCTAGGAGGGGGAAAAGGAGATTAGGGCCAGGAGGCTGGCCACTCTGCTCTCCTCACAGATGTGGTACCAGGCTAACATTATATCTCCACACCCCAAATATTACTAGTCTAATTTTGGGGTTCAAGCTGAACTCCTGATGTGTATCCTTTAACAGAGAAGAAGAAAGAATTACAATTAACCTAATACACACACATATATATACACACATACACATATCTACATGTATGAATGTATATATGTATATGCATGTATAAAAATATATATACATAGGTATGTATGAATATGTATATGCATTGTGAAAAATAATTTTTAATAATCATTATCTTGGAAATTCAGAGCTTTCCGCAGCCGTTCTTCCAGCAGTTCAGTTTCTTCTTCAGAAGGACATTACTGATAAAGAGATTTGCAGTGAGTCTCCTTACCCTGGTCAACCCCTAACCCAAACTTAAAAGTACCGTATTTCCCCATGTATAAGACCCACCTTAATTTTGGGGACCAAAATTTGAAAAAAATGTATTACATAAAGTTATTGAACTCAAGTTTTATTCATCATAAAATTCATACAATAATATGATGAAATTCAAGGACCTTCTGCTCATAGCTTTCAGGCATCTTTTGGGCAAGTCTGGTGGGTGTCCATTCCATTTCATGAACCTGAAGCACCAATTATGTCCTCCTTTGAAATCAGTAACTTTTTTTCATCAGCAATTCTCCTTGCCTCATGCTGAACCACATGGACACAGGAATTCCAATTGCCCTTTGCTCTTCAATCCATATCTTTAATTCCGTCTCTAAATCAGGCTGTTTTGCTGACTTGCCTCTCATGGCCTTCTTCTGCCATGGCATTTTCAGTAGGGTTTCTTCTTCCCGTAGCCAGTCTCAGATGGTTTTCTCAGTTGGAGGAGGACCAAACTTACATTCAGCAGCATGATTTCCACTCACTTTTGCAAACTGGATCACTTTTAACTTGAATTCAGCACTGTATGAAAATCTTTTCTGAGATATTTCTGGGCAGAACGTGGCAAAACATAGACTAATATACCAGTAACAAATGTGAAACAATGAGTGCAAAGACACTAAGTGCGAAAAAGAGGGAAATGCAAGTAAAAAAAATCTACCACCACTGTATAAGACGCACCCAGTTTTTAGACCCCAAATTTTTCGGAAAAGGGTGTGTCATATACATGGGGAAACATGGTAAATTAATCTAAGGTAGGGAGGCCTATTGTGTTCTCCTCTTCTTGGGTGCAGACAGATTCTTTTGTCTAAATAGCCCAAGTCTGGGAGTGGTCTGGTATGGTTGGGGGGTGGTCTGATAGAAGAGATATTTCCTCTGTGCAGAGGTAAAATGATGATGGGGTGATAGCCCTTGCTGAAAAGGTATATAAACTATGTGCCCCAACCTTAAAATGAGCTCAATTCTAACACTGCAGCTCTGTGCATATGCATGCAGACTGCTTTGAGAGAAAGAAAACATGGACTCAGACAACCTAACTCTTTTTGTCTTTCTTAGATCAAACTCTCAGAGGTTGACAGTACACACACAGACACACAAACACACACACACACACATACACACATACACATACAAACGCATACATATATACACACACATATGCATGCATACATATGTGTTTATATCCAAAGATATGTGTGTGTGTGTGGTGTTGTTGTTTGTCCTTAGGTCTTGAAGAAGATCATGACATCAGGGAGGTGAAGCCAAGACATGCAAGCAAATTGGATTTAAGTGAGGGAGGGCTATAAAGTCACCAGCCTCACTTTCTCCAGAGCCATCTGTCTGCACATCAGTACGACTGGAGATGCCCTACCCCCTTCATCTGTGTGTGTGTATGTGTGTTCAAAGTTTGACTCCCCTTCCCACCAAATGCTGTTTACACAAAAACCATACAAAATGAATAGCAAATAAACTCATTTATCCAAACCAATAGTAAAGAGAAATAAGAAAAGTTATGCAGATGATGGTATGCCAGACAATGGTGCTCTATCAGAGTGAATGACAGTTCCCACTAGGAGTAAGATCAAGAGACAGAGGCCCATATCTCAAGGGCAATTTTCCCATAGTAAGATGGGAACAGGGACATGATTGAGGTGCTTCTCTACATATCAGCTTTTTCCCAAAGTTTTTCTCTCCCTTTAGAGACCACTCCCTTAAGAGATTCAGTGATTGTTTCTCTTTTGTTTCAAAGCTGAAAGCCAGCCCAACTTTTCACACAGACATAAAGCTTTGAGTAATCTCCACCAATGAGAGGAGTCTTTGCAAATGGGCTTGAGCCACTGATTAGACTAGAAAATTAACAAATTAGTTCAAGGGGAAGGTAGGAGGCACCGTGGAGAGAGTGCCAGGTCTTCCAAGTCAGAAAGACTCATCTTTCTGAGTTCAAATGCAACCTTACTAGTTTTTTGACCCTGGGCAAGTCACTTAACCCTGTTGTCCCAGTTTCTCATATATAAAAATGATCTGGAGAAGGAATACACTCCAGTATCTTTTTTAAGAAAATCCCAAATGGCATCATGGAGAGTCAGACACAACTGAACATGAACAACAACAAAACTAGCTCAAAAGAAGAAATTGAGAAAATCAAAATATATTCAATTAAAAACAAAAAAAAGATACCTGAGCTGGTAAGCATAGTTAATAGACGGTGTATTTGAAAAGATTAAGTGATGAGGGCCTACACTAGGATAGTGTTTATGTAGGTAGAAAGAAGAACAAGATGCAAGAGTTTTTGATAAGGTATGATGGAAAAGACAGCAACTAATCACATATATGAGGGTGAGGGAGAGGAAGAGTGAAGAAAAACTCCCAAGTTGAAAATCTTGGTAATAGAAAGGATGATAGTGCTCTTGAAAAAACTAGGGATGTTAAAAAGAGAGGTGGGTTTGGGGGAAAGGATGAGTTCACTTTTGAACATATTCTTGGACATCCACTTTGAAATATCCAATTAGCTATTGGTGATGTGGGGCTGGAACCAAGCAGAGAGATTAGAGCTGGAATAGAAATGTGCTAGTCACCTACTTGGAGATGATAACATGAAGTCTATGGAAGCTGATGAGGTCATCAAGAGAGAGTATATATAGAGAAGAGAGCCCAGTTGAAGGATATGATGTAAAGGAAATTTGGAAAGAGATGTAAGATCAATAGGAGAATCAAGAGAGTTCACAGAAACTCCGGAAGAGTATAAGTACCCAGTAGAAGGGGATGGTCAAAATGAATCAATCAACAATAATTTATTTAGCACCTAGGCCAAAGGTCAGAAAAGATGAGATTAAATGGTTAACATATTAAGTAGTGAGCACTTACACAGTGCCAAGCACTTTACATAGGTTACCTCATTTGATCTTTATAACAACCCTGGGAAGTAGGTGCTATTGGCCCCATTTTACACATAGGAAAACTGAGACACAAATAGGTTGAGTGACTCACCCCAAGTCAAACAGCTAGTAAGCATCTGAGGCAAGATTCCTAACACCAAGTCCCACACTCTAGTCACTGTGCCACCTAGCTGAAAGAAAGAAAGGAAGGAAGGAAGTAAAAAGGAAGGAAGGAAGGAAGAAAAGTGATTGGATCTAGTCATTTAAGAGATCATTGGTACCTTGTTAAGAACAGTGTCTATTGAGTGATGTAATTAGAAGCCAGATGGCAAAGGGTGGAAAAGGAAGTAAATAGAGAGGAAGTGGAGGAAATTAGAATAGAAAGCTTTTTTTTTACCTTGAGATTTGACTATGAAAGGAAGGAGGAATATAGAACAATATCATAAGGAGATGATAGGTACAAATGAAACTTTTTTTTAAGGTGAGGGAGATCTAGGCAGGTTTGTGGGCATCAGGGAAGAAACAAGCAAAAATGGAATGATTGTAGATTAGGAAGAAGTAGGGCTTAATTGTAAGGGAATTGTAAGGCATTCTACTGGGGAAAATGGGAGGGAATAGGATCAAGAGTATGTGTTAAGAATTTGGATTTGATATGGAGAAAGGCCACCTTTTCATCAGAGGGTGGAGCAAAGGTGAAGAAAATGGAGATGATGGGAAATGGCCTCTCTTTTTTCTCTCACGTTTCAACTGTAACAATATACGCACACACATGTACATATACACTTATATGTACATGTATGCCTCATTTTGTTACGCTTCACTTTATTGCATTTTACAGATACCACATTTATTTTTTTTTTTTTTGCCAATTGAAGGTTTGTGACAACCCTGCGTCAAACAAGTACGTCAGCTCCATTTTTCCAACAGCATGTGTTCACGTCGTGTCTCTGCATTGGATTTTGGTAATTCTCACAATATTTCAAACTTTTTCATCATTACTATAACCTTTATTGTTATTGCTGTATCTAATGTTCCCATGTATGGGAATGAACTTAATACACAAATACGTGTGTGTTCTGACTCTGCAGCCCCTCCCCTCCTTTCCTGGGGCATCTCTTTTCCCTGAGACACAATATTGAAATTAGGCCAGTTAATAACCCTACGAGGGCCTCTAAGTGTTCAAGCTTCACTGTTATCTAATTTTAAGAAACTTCTACAGCCACCCCAACCGCCACCCTAATCAGTCAGTAGCCATCAACACTGAGGCAAGACCCTTCACCAGCAAAACGATTGGACATTCAGATGATGGTTAGCATTTTTTTAGCAATAAAGTATTTTTAAATTAAAGTATGTATACATACCTTAGGGATTTTTTTAGACATAATACTGCTATACACTTACTAGACTACAGTATAGTGCGAATATAACTTTTATATGCATTGAGAAACCTGATATTTGTTATATTGCAGTAGTCTGGAACTGAACCCTCAATATCTCCAAGGTATGCCTGTAATTCTAAATCCATATCTACATCTGACCTGTCTTCTGAGCTCTGGTCCAGCATCTCCATTTGTCTATAGGACATCATCCAATTGTCTCACTGGTACTTCAAGATCATAATGCCCCAAATCAGGATCATTATCTTCCCTCACTAAACCTGATCTTTCTTTTGATTTGTTATTTTTATCTATGGCAACACCAATAACCCAGTCATCTCATACGTCATTTTCTTTATTTTTTATATACAGGAAAACTTCTTTAACTTCTGTTAATTCAGTACTTTGCCTCTTTTAATTATTTCTTATTTATCCAGCTTATAGCTTATTTGACATATGTTTGTTTGTTTGTTGTCTTCCCTATTAGACTGTACTCTACTTGAGGACAGGGACTATCTTTTTGCCTCTTTTTTTGTGCCCCCAGGGCTTAGCACAGTGCTTGACACACAGTAGGTCCTAAATCAAAGAACTTGTGTTAGCAGCCCTTCTGTGTGCTGGTATTATTGGTCTTGCCGAATCTACCACCGTAACACCTATATTCATTCTTTCCTCTCTGTTGCCCTTTCCATTGCCACACTATCAGAGAAATACACTGAATTTCAGAATTGGAAAGGACCTGACAAATGGTTATCCGGCCTCTGCTAGGAATGCTACAATAGAAAGGGAACACACTACCTCCCAAAGCAGTCCTTTCTATTTTTGGACAGCTCCAATTAGGAGGAGGAAAAAATTTCCTTAACTCAAACTTAAATTTATCTCTTTTCAACTTTCACACCTTGTTCCTACTTTTGCCCCCTTGGGCCAGACAGAAAAGGTCTAATACTTCTTCCAGGTGTCAGCCTTTCAAATAATTAAGAGAAAGCTCTCATGTGCCAGCTAAGTCTTTTATTTTCCAAGCTAAATTCCCCCCAGATCTTTCAAATAATCATTATAGGGTATAAAGTACTTGACTATTTTGATTTTACTCCACTGGTTGGTGTCCAGTTTATCAATATCTTTCTTAAAAGGAGATGCCTAGAACGAACACAGTTCTGTACTCCCATTGTAGTCTGACCGAGACAGAGTACAGCAAGACCGTTAATTCCCTAGTCCTGGACAAAATGCTTCTTTCAATGAGGCCTATGAATTATATAACCTTTGTTGACTGCCATGATGCGGTGAAGTACACTAAATCCCACAGATCTTGTTTCAGAACAACTGCTGTCTAGGCTTAGACTTGTGAAATTATGGTCACTGTTGTTTTAAACTCAATCATAAAGCTATACATTTTTTATTATTATTAAATTCAATATTATTTTTGTCTTGGTCTCTCTTCACTCTCTATTCTTGCTACCTTTCTATCTTTCTATCTCTGTCTCTGTTTTTATTGTTTGTCTTTCTGTGTCTGTCGTTCTACACCTCTCTCCATCTCTGTCTTTCTCTCTTTTTCCTTCTCTGTCGCTGTCTCTATGTCCCTATCTCCTCTCTTCTTTCTCTTTCTGTCTCTGTTTCTCTGTCTCTGTCTCTGGCTAGCTTCCCAAGTTAGTAAATTTCAAGTCACCTTTAACTTTTCACCAGCTTTCACTCTTCATAGCCAATCAGTTGCTATGTCTTGTCAATTTTACTTCCATATCATCTATTATAGCTACACCCTTATCTCCACTAAGATAGCTCCTATTCTAATTAAGGCACTTATCACTGCTTGTCTGAACTTTTGTAATTACCTCCTAATTGGGCTTCCCTCCCCTAATTTCTCCCCTTTATAAGGCATTCTCAACATACTACAAAATTAATATTCCTAAAGCACAGATTTGACCCATATCACTTTTCTACTCAAGTGGTTCACCATTGCCTTCAGGATAAAACACAATTTTTTTTTGTTTTGCATTTCATAATCTTCCTAATCCACCTCCAACCTATCTTTCCAGATTGATTTCACATTACCTTCACACTTTCCCGGCAAACTATCCTATTTGCCATTTCCCAGATATGACACTCCATCCCCCTGACCTCAACCTCTTGAAAGCTGTAGCTCCCTTCGAAACTCAGTTCATATGCTAAGCCCTCTCATCATTAATGTCTCTTCTCTCCAAAAATTCTCCATCTGTTTTGAATATATATTTTGCATTGACTTATCAGCTATAAGTTATTTTCTTCTAGTCAGATATAAGCTCCTTAAGGAGAGAAACTATTTCCTTTTTGTTTGTTTGTTTGTTTTTAACTCCAGCACTAAACACAGTACTTACCACATAATAATACTTAGCACTTAATAGAAACTAAATGAATTTAATTCAATTGAATCTCTTCTTCTAGTCTGTCATCATCTGTTTAGATCTCTTAGTTCTTCCTCCTAGTTAATATCATTTTCAAATTAATAATCATGTCATTTGTGCCTTTTTCTTAATAATCTGTCAAAATGTGCAACACACTGGTCATAGATAAACGAGAACCTCTACTAAAGACCTCCTTCCAGAGTGACTCTAAACATGGATGACTACTTTGATTTAGACATTCAACAAGCTCCATGTTCTTCTAATTGCATTATTACCTCATCTATACACATCTCTCCATCTTTTTCATAAGATTAGTATAAGATATTTTAACAAATGCTTTGCTAAATCTAAGTAAACTATTACCTATAGTCCCTCTGTCAACCAATTTTGACAGTTTCTCTTGAAAAAAAAGTGAAACAAAGTTGATTTGGAGAAACTTGTTTTTGATAATGTCATGTTGTCTCTTTGTGATGACCACTTCCTTTTGCAGATGCTCCCTGACCATCTCTGTAACAATATCTGGCCTAATTTTCCCAGAAATTTCAATCAAGTTCATTGTCTTGTTGTTCACAGACCTCATTCTCTTCCTCTTTTCAAAATTTAACACAATTGCCCTTTTCCAATCCTATCGTATTCTCTTTCCCTTTTTTTTTTCAGCAGTCACTAACAGTGGCTTAGCCATCACATGTATCAGTTCTTTCAGGACCTAAGAATGTAGTCCATCTGGAGGAAGTAACAAACTTATCAAAGCTGACTATTGGTCACTCTTGGTTACTCTGTTCTTACTTACCATGGATATCAATTCCCTATTTGTCATATTTGTTCATCTTCCTTGGGATAAAATAAAGTTTGAGCAGTTCTGGCTTCTTTCTGCTCTCTGTTATCATTGTCCCATCTATTCCAAATGGTGATTATATGCCTTTAAAAAAAACCTTTCCCCTGATATAACTAAAAAGAAAACTTTTTTTCCTTTAGCTAATCAGTAAGTATTTTTAATACCTACTATGTGCTAGGAATTTTGCCTACTCACAGTGATCTTACATTCTAATGGATGAAACAAGTACATATAAAATATATACAGCATAAATGTGAAGTTGATAAACACAAATAAGTAAACCCAAGGTCATTTGTGATGGAGGACATGAGCAATTGGAGGGGAAGAAGAGCTCAGGTAAGGCTTTATGCAGAACACAATGCCTGAACTTTATCTTAAGGGATGGAAAGGATTTTAGGAGGTGGAGATAAAAAGGACGTTTATTCCAGGCTTGGGGGATAGACAATGAAAAGATGGGAGACAGAGTATTGTTGGGTGAGGAACAGAGAGAAGGCCAGTTTGGCTATGTAACAGTGAGGGAGAGAAATGTCAGGTGAAGATGGGAAGAGAGGTTAGGGCCAATTTGTGTAGACAGAGTTTTGAAAACTAAACACATGCATTTATATTTTATCCTAGAGGCAATTGAGGCTATTAGAGTTGGTCTTGAAGAGTCAAGTCACAGGGTCAGATCTGCATTTAAAGAAAATTACCTTAGCAACTGAGTAAAGGATGGACTGGAGATGGAAGACTTAATGCAGGAAGACCAATTATTATCCTACTGCAATAATCTAGGAGAGAAGGCTTGAACTAAGATAGCAGCATTGTCCAGATGTTATGAAGGTAGAAATGGCAAAATTTGGCAACCAACTTTATGTACAGGGTGAGGAAAAATGAGAAGTCCATGAAAAGGCCAAGATTACAAATCTGAAAAACTGGACGGATGGTGGTTCCTTAGGGGAGAGATGAGTTTGGTTTTAGACTTGTTTCATTTGAGAGTTCTCTAGGCAGGGTGGAATCAAGAGGAGTACATCCTGATGGCACATGAAGAGATGGTTTCTGGGTACTGTCCTTAAATGGAAGTTCCGGTGATGCCATCTAATGAAAGGAAGGGGCCTCAAGGGTTAAGGTACTTCTGAGGTGTGAATTCCAGGGCTGAAGTGATCTTCCAGGATGAAGAAGTATCTAGGACATGATGATAAAGTCCAAAAATGTCTAGTCTGGCGGGTGCAGTAGCAGGGCAGATGGAAATACATCTTCATGAATGTTATTGCCCTTTCTAAAACCATATGTGTATATATTTGTATATTACTGACATTGAACCATTTCACAATGCCAGGAACTTTAGTGGTGGGAATTTCTTTTTTCCATCTCAACAGATGTTTGCTGAGACAGCTGGGGCTGTAATCCTTGTGGAGGCAGTTCTCAGGTAGAATCTCTACAAAATTTTCTTCTTTGGACAATGGCTTAAGAGGTAATGGGGATGGAAACAAGGTCAGTAGTCTGTGAAGGAGGAGGGAGGGGTTACTTCTAGTCCCGGGACCCTTGGACTTATCTGCATATCATTAACAGTTGTTGGAAGTTAGTATTGATGGTGAGGATGATAGGCCTCTTCTCAACAAGGTAGTTCCTATACATAATGGCTATGGGCACCAGGCTGGAAGCAAGGCCAGTGGCCTGGGAGATACTGCTATCTATTTCTGGGGTCCTTATAGCCTGGTTTTTATCTATCTTGATCCTGGTCTAAGGGGAGGTGGTGGTGGTGGTGGTGGTTTTACCTGTCTGGTATGTGTTGTCTCCTGACTCTTCCTCATTTTACCTTGCTGCTTTAGCTAGCCTGGCTTTTGCATAACAGTTTCTCAATAGCTATATTGGTGGTGGTGGAGATGACAGGTTCCTTCTCCATAAAGATTACACCCCTGAATAGTGGCGTTATGGACAGACCAGAAACAGGACTGATGGGAGGGAGCTCCGTTGTTTTGGGGGCTCTTGGCCTTATCTGCCTGCTGGTAGTAGTTGTTCAGTACTTGGTATTGTTGGTTTTAGGGAAGCCAGGTCACTTCTCCGCAAGAATTTTTCTCTTCAATGATGGCTCTGATAGACGGGCTGGAAGCAGGACCAGTGATCATGTATCACTTTATTTTACCTCTTCCTAACACATATCATGTAAGATTGGGTGCTAATGCTACTTCTCTTGGTGACTTATTCACCTACAAGATGGTAAACTCCATGAGGTCAGGACCATGTCATGTCTAAGGTTTGTATCTTTGATCCCAGTGTTCTGTACACAGTAGGTATTTAACAAATATTAAACTCACCTGCTTCCCTATCTTTGTCATACCATTAATACAATCATGTATCTAGAGGTAGAAAAGATCTCCTGGTCTAACACCTACTCTAACAGAAGACGAAATTGAGGCCTAGAGAGGTTAAGTTATTTTTTTAAGTCCAAGGAGCAGAACTAGTCATTGAATCCAGATCCTTTGACACCAAACCCAAGGTTCTTTCCATTACACTATCCTTACATTTTAAGATGCTCTCCTTCCCTCTATTTATCTTCAAGGATGTGTCCAAATTTTTCCTCCTTTGCGAAAACTTCTCAGACCACTATAACCCACAGCTATCCCTTCCTTCTCTGAATTCATAGCTTGTATTGTCTACACCACTCAGCTGGCAATTAATCATGTACTGCCTGGTGACATTTCTTGTACTCTTGTCTTGTACCATACTCTAACTCTTGTATTGTTATCTCACTTTTCATGTATTTATGTCTTCCCTGACTACATTGTGAACTCCTTTTGAAGGGAGAATGTGTCTTATTCATCTTTGTCTCTCCCTACAACACCTTGCACCATGCCTTGAATATGGCAGAGGCTCAATAAATATTTGTTGATTTGATTAGAGTTTAGTTAAATGAATTTCATATAAAGACACTCTAAGGGAAGATACTGAGAAAATGCCATCTATGGCTTACTGATTTCCCCTTTTCTCCTCTGCTGTTACTGATTGGGATCCTAAAGAAATCGATGACTCTCTGACAATGCCCTGGGCCAACGCCAGCGCTCAGACCAGCAGCTCCTTTGAATCCTGCCATTATTGATGATAACAATTCACACTGCAGATGTACCTCATCAGATGAGAAGACATTTTCCTTAACCTGTCACTTTCTTTCCAGACTGGTTAAATTGAACAGTGTCATAATGAAGGCAGCTCTGCTCAAATCTGCCTCCAATCAAGCAGTTCTTGCTTATTTGATCTCTGGGAGCACTGAAATGAATACAAACAGAAACAGAATATGGATGTCACCAAATTCTGAACTACAGTGTGTATCCCAAGTTTACCCCACTCCCACTTCTGAAAGTTCTGTGAGAGAGGTTACACTCAGTGCTTACAGGCTATCTTTATGAAAATGCATGAGTATGCTACAAGGACTAAGTTTGTTAAAGATTCTTTGGTATATATGAGAGATTAACCACAAACTTAATTATTGTGATTTTTCCTAGACCAAAGAAAATATAACCAAAGGAAGAAAGAAGAAAGAAAGATCTCCCTTGACCCACCATTTCAACCTCGAAACTGTCATCTATTTTTTATTTGTAAATTGAACTAAGGAGGATGATGGTAGAGGAGAAAGAAGTGGTTGAAACATTGACTAAAATACTGTGGAAAATAGAATCCCTCCCAGACTGCTGAAGTTCTCTTGGTGAGCTTAGGTTGTTAGTGGATGATAGGGGTGTCAGGGTTGCCCAGATGGATGGTTAATGGATATTATAGTATTAGAGAATTACCTGGATGCATTCAGAAGTTAAGTGACTCACTCAGGATGATACATACAGTATTTTATGTCGATATGTCAGAGAAAGGTTATGAATACAGGCTTTCCTGACTCCAAGGCCAGCTCACCATCAACACTGCCACACTTTCTATAAATAGATGACACGGTATGGTAAAATTATCGCTGAAGTATCTTGATTACATAAAAATTATGCTAAAAATTCCTGGAACAGTAATGGCATCTGGGCAAAGAGAAAATAAATAATTATACCTGTGAGGAAATCCCCAATCACCTCTTAAAACTGGCATTTAATTTTTTTTAATAAAGGGTCAACAGCCTTTTAATAAGCAATCACAGGCATACCTGTGCATGGTCTAAACTTACCTTCTTTCTACTTTGTATTTTGATCTCTTTCTGAGAACCAGAGTGGATTGGTTGAGAAATTAACCCATCCCCTTAGAGTTCTTCTGTGGAATTTCCATTGAACTCCTTCCCTTTTGCTCAGGCTATTCTTGAGTCCACATCCATCTGAATTATCTTTGTATGCCCACAGTGAAGATGCAAGACCCTGGTGTAAAAATGTGCTGCCCAGATTTTTGTTGTAAAATATCATTGTGGCAATTCATGGTATAATGGGAAAAAAAGCAGATTATGGTTCATGTTCTAGCATTACCATTTACTGCTTTTAAAACTGTAAGTTACTTTTGAGCCTTGGTTGCTTCATCTGTAAAACTGTGGTAAGAAACAACTCGTTCTGAACACACAAGGTTGCTGAGAAGAAAACAATTCATAAACTTCAAAGAACTATAGGAATATGAGCTATTATTATTCCAAGGCCTTTTGCTTTATTTTTAATATCTGAAACTCCTATCCTTTTTAAAATTTGTTCTTAAATTTGGTTTCACATATATAAACAAAGGTGTTGTCCTCAACCATTAAGAAAGCTCTCCATTTTTCATTTAGAAATGGATTGTGCTCTTTTTTTCCATTTTTGTCACCTTTTTTCACTTTCTTTTGGGAACCAAAAGACTAGATAATTTTTATTTATATAGTAAGCTACTCATTCAAGCAACTATTTATCAAGCATCCACTGGGGCATGTGTAATAGTAATCAGGATGGGGCTTTTTGCTGTTCTTCCCTTAAGTGCCTTTAATGATTCTGGCCTTTGTTTGAATGGGGCAGGTAAAGTGGGATCTTGTCTTGGAATGTTTCTCAGCACTAAGACAATTGGGAGTCACTGATTGGACATATGGTGGTACTAGAGATTACTTAAATTTCTTTTCATTGGGACTTTTCATTGTTCTTTGTTTGAGTGCTTCTTAGCACTGATGTAATCAAGTGCCCCTGGGTATATGAGATCTGAGGTTGGCATTTAACTTCTGGGAGTACACTCCTTGAAAGTATATGGGTGATGAGACTTTGGGCAAGACGTTGAACCCACCCCCACCTGGCTTTGATAACCCACAGATAGATGCTGGTGCTTCTCTGGTAACTATGAAGTGTGATTTGAATCAGACAAGGTCTGTCTGTTGATGTTTGTAATTTCTGTTTGTATTTGCCTTGAAGTTCAGGGGGCTGATCTTTTCCCCCTGAATTAATTGAATGATATGTGTATGTTTCATTAAATGGAGATTATTAACCCCTTAAAGTTGCTTTCCTTAAAAAAGTAGATCAAAGTGCCTGTGTTAGCAGCCCTTATGTGTGCTGGTTGTTGTTGGTCTTACACAGCCACAGTAGTTGCTAGCAACATTGTTGTTACAGTATGGTACTATTCAAGAAAGTAGGGATATACAAAAGTAATAGAAGTATGGTCTCTACTTTCAAAGAGCTAATAATTAGAGAGTGGAGGGGGGAGGTGGAGTGGGATATAACACATAAATGTATAATGCTTCTACTTTTTTAACAGATCTGAGAGCTCATCAGTATGGGAACTCTATCCAACAGTGTAGATCACAACTTGTCCTAGCCTTTTCATCCCATATGAATTTTGTCTAAGCTCCCCTATAAATTCTTTCTAGGAGTCCAATATATTAGGATCTCTTGTTATTATATGTGAGAAACATGGTTTTGGGGATCACAGGACTTCCCCAAATTGTGAGAACACATGGCTTTGGGGATCATTGGACTTCCTAGGCAGGGCCAAAGTCCTGAGGAAGAACCCTGTGATAATCCCTGGGGAAGGCTATACAGACCACAGGACTCCCAGAGGAAGACCAAGTGGTAGACCACCCCCCCTTAATCTGTGGGGATCATAGGGCCTCCTAGGGGTCAGACCCTAAGGAGGACCCAAGTGATGGCCCCTTAGGATGGCAGTAAGTTCACAAGGCTCCCGAGACAGGGCTGAAAGTCCCAAGTGATGTCCCCTTAAGAAGGCTGTGCAGACCACAGGGTTCCCCAAGGGAATCCAGAGTGGTAGCCCTCTTAACACCGCAGTGGGGATCACAGGACACCCCAAGATAAGATCCGGGAGTAAGCCTGGCAAGCTTCTGCTGCCTATTGCTTCCCTTCACTTGACCTTAGGAAGATCCAGGTGATTTGCCCATTCTCACCCAAAGAACTCAAGACCAGAGTGGGCAGAGGAAGGCATTTTATTACTCTGCTCGAGAGAGCGGATGTAGTACTCACCAGAACACTCACACTGATACAGCTGCAGGAGCAGGGGTAACCATTCCCTCTACTCCTGCTAGAGTTACGGTTAGTTTACAATCTTTATTTTTTACATAGTTTTCCTAGGTTATACAATTTATACAGGTAGGATAATAAGGATACAGAAGCAAAGGTGAAGTTAATTAGATTTTCCTTGTCTTAGTTTAGGATTAAACTATATTCTTTTACTTCCCCTACTTTCCCTCTTTAACATATGCAAATTATGCAAATCAGTAGGCCTGGATTCTTGACCAAGACCAGACCCTAGATAAGCTTGAACTGGTTCAAGTGGGTTTGGCCTCTCTAATTCCCCAGACTGCCTTCTCAAAAAGCATGCACATGTGTACCAGCCTCTGACCTCTCACCTGACTGACCTTGAGGCCTGGTTTCTGCTAAAGCTGGGGTGGGGGAGGGGAGGGAAGTACACCTTTAGTTCTGTGGAAACAAAACTCCTCCTTCCATTTCTTACATTATATAAATATCAATGAGGTTGAATTGTCCAATGATTAGTCCTGATTCTTGCTACATGACAAGTTCATCCCTTTTCTATGCATGTATCTCTCTGATGATATCCTTAAGCTCCTTCTTCCACATAATTTATCATTGTTAAAATATTATGGTCTGTTCAGATCCATGATGTGCCTCTCCACGGCCCTTTGGGTGGCCCAGACCTTTTATATTTCAGACAATATGGTAGTCTATGACTCATAGCTATCACAGTATCTACTAGAAGAATATTGATCTTAAAATATATTGATTGATGCAATTACCCAAGCACGATTCCAGAGGACTAGTAATGATTTATGCTATCCACCTCCTTATAGTGTGGCGATAGATTCAAAACGCAGAATGAGACATACATTTTAAGAGCTGTACAGAATGGGAATTTGTTTTGCTTGACTACATATTTGTTGAAAAGGGTTTCATTTTTTCTTTTTTTCTCTTTTAAATGGGAGGGGAGAGTAAAGAAGAGAAAATAATTGTTTATTTATTGAAAAGTGAAATAAAACTTAAAAATTGTTGTTTGAGGAAAAAGTTTGAGGTATTTTGGGTCACTGTTATAAAGTCTAGCTACTCTTTTCTTATTGTAGGCCTAGCTTAGTACCATACATTGTATCTGTCTAAAAGATTTATAATACTACACTAACTCTATAGATTGTTTGTATATCTGCATAAGATAGTATAGGCAATAAGGATTTTTTTTTATCCACTTGGTTTTTCTGTATGGATAGTTAGGTTGAATTTTTTCAAATGATTATGAATCTCATTTAGGTTCCATAGTGTTCTGGGGCTCAAACCAACAACATAATGTCATATAAACATTAACATCAGAAAGGTTTGATCACTTTTAGGGAATTCATCTTTGATCTGAAGTCTATGATGGACACTCCCTGTGACAGAGGCATATACCTCTAATGAACAATCATATCTCTGTTTTATGCAACATTTTATATTAATAACTAGAGGGTTATTGAACAAAGTTATTTACATTGCTACATCTTTCAAAGAATCTGGTATGATTGTGGCATATGCAAAAGAGTGTGCTGGTAAATGTTTAATAACCAGTTCTCTGGAAAAATAAAATATGTGTGTTACACTTTTAAGTTATCTACATTAATCACATTTTCTTCACCAATTTCTTAAATCTAGACAGTCAGCAAAACCATAAATTGAACCCTAATTTATAATGTTGGCCAATTTCCAATGTGTGAAAGCTCAGATTAAAAATTTAACAATTCAGCAATTCAGTCTCAAGAGCCAGTATGAATTAGCTCTAGCATCAGTATTGTATATACAAAAGAGATAGCTTCTTGGTAGGAAAAAAAAAAAACTTTAAAAGGACATTTTACTCTGCTTAATAAAAGGCTTTTGTGATTTAAAAAAATAGAGTCATATTCTCAAAAGCTGTGATTATCAAGATGTAGTTTGATGTAGAATTCAGTTTGCAAATGCCTATGTATTTCCTTCTCATACCTTCATCAAGGATGTCATGATCGTTCTCCATAAGATTTTGCTAATCAGTTTATATTCTTATTTGGTGTTGTTTTTGGTTGCCATCTCAATAAATGGGAAGGAGATCAAGTGTTTGATGGCTAAGGCAATGAGTTCATTCTTTTGTTTTCACTATTATAGGAATGATTTATCCTAGTAAGACTTTCATTAAGAAAAAGTGATAGCTAGAGTCGATGTCTGTTCCTTTGTCCATTTCTCATTTTTTGCCATGAATTTGTTTCAAGAAATAGGCCAGTTTGGATTTGCCTCAGTGATGAGTCATTTCTTCCAATTTGTATCTTTTCTTCTAATTTGATCATTGGTTTTTGTCTTTGCTATGATAAGTAGGTGATCTGACTGTACATAGACAGCTACTTCTGCAATGCTTCTCACATCAATAACCAGTCATTTCCTTGCTGTTGAAATATAATCAATTTTGTTTTTGTGATATTATTTGATGTTTGTCATATCCAGTATCTCCCAATTGTCATTTGAAGAAAATATACATGAAAAGACTTCAGGGTTCTGTTCAATGTAAAGAACAGCCAGAACTTCAGAAAACTGAAAATGAAACATTCTTGCCACTTGTGAGCAGACAGGTAATATTTAAGAGATCAAGAAAGAAACATAGACTTATACATATAAGTAAGGGGTCAATTTGTTTTGCTTGGCTATACTTTATTGATAGGGAGCTAGTTAACACAGTGAATAGAATACTGGGCCTGCAGACAGGAAGACCCAAGTTCAAATCCAACCTCCAACACTTACTAGCTGTGTGACCCTGATCAAATCACTTAACACTGTTTGCCTCAGTTTCCTCATCTATAAAATGAACTGGAGAAGAAAATAGCAAACCACTCCAGTATCTTTGTTAAGGAAAACCTAAATGGGATTATGAAGAGTTAGACATAGGCCAAGATGGTGACTGGAAAGCAGGGACTTGCTTAAGCTCTCCCCCAGGTCCTTCCAAACACCTGTAAAAAATGACTCTGAACAAATTCTAGAGCTGCAGAACTCACAAAATAACAGAGGGAAGCAGGGCTCCAGCCCAGGAAAGCCTGGATGGTCACTGGGAAGGGTCTATCACATGGAGCTGGGAGTGGAGCAGGCTGCGCCAGGACCAACCAGACTGGGAGCCAGGTGGAACAGGCAGTAGGGCCCTGGATCATTGAGCTGTGGCAGTTAGAAGACTTCTCAACACACAAACACCAAAGACAACAGAGAGAGTTAGTGGGGAAAACTGCTGGAACGGAGTGAAAGGAGTGCACTGTCGGCTGCAGCCCCAGGGGCATTGAAGTGGTGCAGCTCTGGGGCTGCTTCCAGAGCAGCAGTTGCTGTTGCTTCCAGCCCCAGGCCCACACAGTGGGAGGAATTAAGTGGCAGATCAGAGAGCAAGTGCAGGGCCTGCTTGTCTGGGTCGCAGTCTAGGTTGGCGGTTCTTGGGGGAGGAGGAGTGCTTGTGTGGCGGCACTTGCTGTGTAGAAGTAGCTCTGAAAACAGCAGCTATAGCCCCTAAAGCTTGGAGCAAAGTACTCTTTACTCTACAAGCAGTCATACCCTGATAAAAAGCTCAAGGGTCAAGTAGTTGGCCGGGAACATGAACAGGCAGTGAAAATGGACTCAGATTCAGACTCAGACTTTGGAATCTTTTTTTTGGTGACAAAGATCAAACATACAGCCAGAAGAAGTCAACAAATTGAAAGGAATTGGATAAGCAAGTAAGAGAAGTAGAGGAAAAATTGGGAAGAGAAACCAGAGTGATGAGAGAAAACCATGAAAAACAAGTCAATGACTTGCTAAAGGAGACCCATAAATACTGAAGAAAATAACACCTTAAAAATGGACTAATTCAAATGGCAAAAGAGCTCCAAAAAGCCAATGAGAAGAATGCCTTGAAAGGCAGAATTATCCAAATGGAAAAGGAGATCCAACGGACCACTAAAGAAAATGTTACCTTAAAAATTTGATTGCAGCAAATGGAAGCTAGTGACTTTATGAGAAATCAAGATATTATAAAACAGAACCAAAGGAATGAAAAAATGGAAGACAATGTGAAATATCTCATTGGAAAAACCACTGACCTGGAAAATAGATCCAGGAGAGATAATTTAAAAATTATTGGACTACCTGAAAGCCACGCTCAAAAACAGAGCCCAGACATCATTTTTCAAGAAATTATCAAGGAGAACTGCCCTGATATTCTAGAGCCAGAGGGTAAAATAGAAATTGAAAGAATCCACCAATCATTTCTTGAAAAGATCCCAAAAAGAAAACTCCTAGGAACATTTTCGCCAAATTCCAGAATTCCCAGGTCAAGGAGAAAATACTTCAAGCAGCCAGAAAGAAACAATTTGAGTACTGAGGAAACATAATCAGGATAACACAAGATCTAGCAGCTTCTACATTAAGGGATCAAAGGGCTTGGCATATGGTATGCCAGAGGTCAAAGGAGTTAGGATTAAACCCAAGAATCTCCTACACAGCAAAACTGAGTATCATGCTCCAAGGCAAAATATGGATTTTCAATAAAATAGAGGACTTTCAAGCTTTCTCAATGAAAAGACCAGAGCTGAATAGAAAATTTGACTTTCAAACACAAGAATCAAGAGAAGCATGAAGAGGTAAACAAGAAAGAGAAATCATAAGAGACCTACTAAAGTAGAACTGTTTTGCTTACATTCCTACATGGAAAGATGATGCGTGTAATTCATGAGACCTTTCTCAGTATTAGGGTAGTTGAAGGGAATATACATATACGTATACATATACGTATACGTATATGTGTGTGTATATATATACATATATATATATACACACACATATATATACATATATATATACACACACACACACATATACATAGACAGAGGGCACAGGATGAGTTGAATATGAAGGGATGATATATAAAAAAATAAAATTAAATTAAGGGATGAGAGAGGAATATATTGAGAGAGGGAGAAAGGGAGAGATAGAATGGGGTAAATTATCTCCCATAGAAGTGGCAAGAAAAAGCAGTTCATTGGAAGGGAAGAGGGGTAAGGTGAGGGGGAATGAGTGAATCTTGCTCTCATTGGATTTGACTTGAGGAGGGAATAACATACACACTCAATTGGGTGTCTTACCTCACATGAAAGTAGGGGGAAGGGGATAAAAAAGGGGGATGATAGAAGGGAGGGCAGATGGGGGAAGAAGTAATCAAAAGCAAACACTTTTGAAAAGGGACAGGATCAAGGGAGAAAATAGAATAAAGGGCGACAGTATAAGAGGGAGGGAAATATAGTTAGTCTTTCACAACATGACTATTTATGGGAGTGTTTTGCATAATGATACATGCATGGCCTATGTTGAATTGCTTGCCTTCTTAGGGAGAGTGGGTGGGGGAAAGTAGAAAAAAATAAAGATTAAGACATAAATAAAATGACTGAACAACAAAAATATTTATTGATTATAAGGTAGGGCTTCAATTTTGGAGGGGTGAGTTGGTATGTAATGAAAATGATGAACAAAAAAGAAGAAAAGAAAAAAAGTGCAAAACGTTTTGGAAAAGTCACAGAAAAGATCAGAAGGAAGATTAGAAAAGATCACAGATAAGCAGAGGCTCAGAGATGTCTTTTCCAGTCTTGAAAGAGGAATATGAGGCTAGAATTATATCTATCTGCTCCTCAAATATTTCTAATCTAGGAGTATGAACCTGGGTCTAGAACAGAAGCCATCTCCTTGATAGCTCTGAAAAGGGAAAGTAGTCCTTATTTACACTAACTAATTTGGCTTCCTCCCACTAAATTCTGGTTACACAAAAGATCATCCTAAATATGTAGTAAACCTCCCTATAAATAAAACCAGTAAACAAATCAGAGAAGTTATACAAATTAGAATAAAGTAAAGAATATACAGTAGGGCAGCTAAGGCAATACAGTAGATAGAGTGCTGGACCTAAGTTAAATTTGGCCTCGGACACTAGCTGTGTGACCCTGGGCAAGTCACTTAACCCTGTTTGCTTCAGTTTCCTCATCTGTAAAATGAGCTGAAGAAGGAAATGGCAAACCACTCCAGTATCTTTGTCAAGAAAACCTTAAATGGGGTCACAAAGAGTTGAATATGACCTTAAAAATGACTGAAAAACAAAAAGAATATATAAGAGTAAATGATCTCTTTGTCTAAGAGTAAGATAAGATACTGGGTCAAACCAGGAGAGAAAATGATTACACATCTCATGGAGAAGGTGTCTTCTTTCAGATTAATATGTTAGATGGTGGAAGTCAAGGGACATGGATGAAGGTGAAGGGGTGTAGAAGGTGTAGCTTCCTCTACATGTCTACAGCTCAGGGCTCATGTCTGCCACTCAGGGATCATGTGTGCCATTCAAAAGCCCACCTCTCATTGCTCTCAACCTATCTTTCTTGAGCTACTTTCTTGAAGTGTATTTGTAACCAACTAATTTCCTTGCTTCACTCAAGCAGCATCCTAGTTCATCCAGTCAGGAGTAACAAACCTTTCCATGCACATAGAATGCATGTGTGTTGAATTTGAACTCAGGTCTTCCTGTCTCCAGACCCAGTATTCTATCCATTATGCTAATTAGCTCCCTATCCATAAGTATAGCTAAGCAAAACAAACGGACCATATATATATATATATATATATAAAAATATATATATACACATATATACGTACGCATATGTGTGTATACATATTATATATATGCATGTATTATATTTACACAGAAGTTTATATAGTTATATACTATCTTGTTCTTTGTTTATTGAAATTTTCATGTTTTTAAGTACATAATAAAGAAGAAAAATGTAAGTATTCACTAATATATAGGCATGACTCTTCTGTTTAATCAACAGGCCTTTTGCCTCCCCCATTTATTACAACTGAGCCATGTTTTCCAACATATTTTCACCATCTTACAGTATTGAAGTCACCATTTATTAAAGTAAATATTGATTTAATATGGAAAAATTTCTTGAGTTTTTTGCAGTTTCTTTACCTGTTCAATATCTAAAATATATGTTGGTCCAACTACAGTTGTATTCATGGTCATCAATCAGGAAGACTCATCTTCCTGAGTTCAAATCTGGCCTCAGACCCTGGGCAATTCACTTACCCCTGTTTGCCTCAGTTCCCCATCTGTAAAATGAACTGGAGAAGGGCCTGGCAAACTGCTCCAGTGTGGTCATGAAGAGTTGGCCGTGACTGAAACAACCGAACAACAACAACAGATACACTAAAAGCGCCACAGAAAGAGACAGCCAAGGTTCCCATGAAATGCCATTTCTTTGCACAGAATAAAATCAGTTTGACCAACACTTATATCAGCTTCCCCAAAGACAACCAGGAAGCCAGCTTTCCATTTAGCAATAACTTCCTTTTGTCTTCTAGTTTCCTTCAGAGTGAGAATGTCAAGATTAAAATCATTCAGTTACTTCCATAGTATGGTCCATTCCTTGGTCACTGGACAAGGTATCACACCCAGAGTGCCATCAATTATATTGGTGTTTAGAGACATCTAAAAACTACAAGATTCTGAGCTTCCTCTGTCTCCTTTTCTACTGCTTAGCCACCATCACATCACTGGAGGAGCTGAGGAGATAAGGATCACACAGGAATGAAGGCCATTTTATATTTTCCATTGTTCCCTGGGTTGTCATAGCAGTTCACCACCACTGTAGAATCAGCTTGTTGATGATGGACATCTTCCTGTTTCACTCTTCTGGTCCATTGCAGGGCCTATACTAGGATCTTTTCCAGAATTAGCTAACTTTCCAGATTTTTCATTCTGCAACGCATTGCCTTTGAGGACTAGGGTCACAGCCAGACCAAGAGGAATTATTTAAGTTCTAACTTTGTGAAGACTGCTTTGTAATACTATACAATAAATATGCAAAGGGAAAGGAAAATAAGGAAAGTAAGGAAAGGGGAGAGGAGTATGGAGTATGGAGAGGAGTGTGGGAGGCAATAAGGGAGGGGTGGGGGAAGGGGTACAAATTAGAATAAACTAAAAAATGTATAGCTTATAAAAGGAGAAAAAAATCCTTTGTAGAAAGGTAGTTGGGGTGAAGTTAGTTTCAGGGACAGGTGATATTCAAGCTGAACCTTGGAGGATGGATAACATTTCAAAATGTGAAGATAGAAAGAGTATGTATTTCAGTCAATGGGAATGATGTGAATCAATCCATCAATCAATAAATAAACATATATTAAGTACTTCACTATGTGACAGACATTGTGTTAAATATTGAGGATACAAAAAGAGGCAAAAGACATTCTCTGCCCTCAAGAAACTTATGGGAAAAACATGCAAACAAATATATACAAAGCAAGCTAGGTACAGGATAAATAAGAATAAATTAAAAGAAGGAAAGCGCTGGATTGAAGAGGGGTTAAGGAAGGCTTCCTGAAGAAGGTTGTACAGAGTAGAAAAGTACAGGGCATGCACAAGAGATGGTGACTTCTTTACATATGTAGTAAGCAGTTAGTCCAGAACCCTTGGACATCAAATCTCAGATCCTGACCTCTGTTTTTCAGCCCTCACCCCAAATAAAGTTACTCTTGCAAGTTCTCATAAATTTCAATGGACGATAGAGCCTGACAAATGCTTTGTGTAGCATGGGAAACAGATTGATGAAAGATTTGGTAGTTCAATTTAGAGCAAGAACAAAGAATAACTGATGGACAGTTCAGTCGCTCCCTTGATGTTCTTGTGACATCAAGAGAAGATGCTGAAGGTTCCCAGTACTTTGAGTGCCCCCTCTGTGGCTCACTGATGGGGAGGCATGAATAAGAATATCACAGAACAGACAGAAGCAGGTGACTTGCAATCTGTTTTTGGAGGAAATATGCACTTTGATGAAATCCCAAAGGCTTTTAGTGTTGGGATATTACGTATTTCCTCCACCTACCTAAATCATAATCATTTACCCCAAAATTTAGTTGCCTGAAGGCCCAAATCTCTGAACTTAGCTAGTCTGTTAGTCTATAGCAGGGTTAGCATAAAATATCCTTTCAACCTATAACCTGTTAATAGCCTTTGAAAACACAAGGTTCCTTCCTCTAAGAGGCAAGGTATCACAATTGGACTCTTGTAGGGGTTATTGTGATCAGTCTATGCAAACAGCTTGGTATAGATATGTGGAATCTTTAAAGCAACCCCCCATTTCTGTTGCAATTGTGGCATCACAGGGGGGAATTTATTACTCACACAATGATCAGAGTGCTTGAAGGTCAAAGAATGTAAATCGGAGTCCTTAGGTGGTCTCAAATTGGGGCACTGCTGAGACTCATTCCACCCCACCTAATTGTGATGAGAGAGGAAAGCAGCTGGATGACAGCGGATTAAAAGAGCACTAAGGATACATGGCTCATAGAGATAAGCAACTGGTCCCTGGTTGAGTTCAGGAAGCAAGTTTGGAAGAGCATTTCAAATCTAGGCAGACACAAGCTTTCTTTGATTATGATCCTGAAGTTACACCTCAAAAAGCACACATTGCCTGACTGCTTCTGGGTAGAGTTGTTTGAACTCAGTTTCTCCTGCTCAGGCTTAATTCTTGAAAGATCCTCTTGGTGACAATGATTCCCTCTTTCTAGGGGGTCAAATAGATTAGAGAGACTAGGTAAGGACAGAATAATGTTAGCTTCCAACCTCCCATTGTTGATGAAAAGCACAGACATTATGAAGACAGATAAAAGATAAGTATTTATTTGGTGCTTACCATATGATAAGCTATATCTGGGAATACAAATATAAACAAAATAAAAACAGTCGCTACAGTCAAGGAGCTTACATTCTAATTGGGGTGCGGGGGGCCATATAAAAGAGAGATGCAAAGGGAAGGGGTACCCATATGTGAGTAAGATGGCAAAGTACTCCAAGTAGTCATGGAGTTTGACATGAAGATGGTTGACTTACTTTGAGGGTACTTGGTCAAATGGAGATTCTGGGGAGAAGCTCACCAATTAAAGGAGAAAGCCATGGGGGAACAAATATCTGAGGTAAGATGGAGAAGTCATTCAGGGACTCATGGGTATATTATCAAGGTAATCCAGACAAAAATACTGACTAATATGAAAAGGAAAAAAAAACTATTCAGGGACCTAAAATTATTCAGATTTTTCAATCCGATTCCTCTTGTTAACTCACAAGTCTTCCATTTTAGATTTTATGTTATTTATTTCCATTTTGCTTACTATAGTAATAGGCTTCCTATAGGTGAGGCCAGATGCTAAGTTTTTTTGGATCTATTTGAATAGAATCATTAGATTGTTTTCTCTCTTTGGTTTGATTTTATAGAGAGATTCTATAAATTTATATCATTCAGGAAATACAAGATAGAAAAGGTAGATACAGTAAGGGAAATGGTAACAGATGGAGGACTCAAATGTTATACTGATATTCATGAAATGTTTGAAGAAAGCTACTAGCATATTGAGTAGATCCATTATGGAGAATTTATGAGAATATAGATGAATCACACAAGATGAAGAATGGATGTGTGATGAACTACACCATTAGAGGAAGTATCTACATCCAAAAAATTATGGATCCATCAAAGAATGGACTTGAAATAAGGAAACCTGGGTTCAAATCATACCTCTACCAAATATCAGCATGCAATTATAGGCAAGTAATTTAACCACTCTGGGCTTTGGTTCCCTTATCTGTGAAATGTCAATAAGAGTCTCTAGGATTTACCTCCCAAGATCATGGTGAAACTCAAATTCAATAACATATACAAAATGTTTCACAAACCTTAAAGCCCTGTATGAATGCTATATACTATTATTATTCCCTTAAGTATGCCATATGTGTGTGTGTGTTTGTGTGTGTGTATATACTGAATGTATTAGTAATACAGTATAGTCACAAAGAAAGATAGAATCAGGAGACCCAGGTTTGAACTGCACCTCAGTCATTTTCTTGCTGTGTGACCTCTGGAAAATTCCCTCACCTACCTGAGCCTCAGTTTCTTCTGCAAAATGACAGTGCTAGCTGGATCAAATGTACTCAAGTACTTTTTAGTTCTAATTCCTAGATACATAGATAGATAGAAAGATAGATAGATAGATAGATAGATAGATAGATAGATAGATAGATAGATAGATAGATGGATAGATAGATAGAGGGATAGATAGATGGATAGATATAGATTTAGATGTAGATTCAGATGAAGATATGTTTTCCTTGACTGGACCAATTCTGCACGTCAAGCTAGTTTTAATTGTTTTGTAACTTTGCAGAGAATATTTGGGGGAGGAAAAAGGGGAAAATGATTTAACTCATGCCAATTTAATTGTACCAGGAAAATTTAGATATAAGACCTATTTCTATATTTACTCATTAAGTTCAGTCTCCTTTGTCACTGTTTTGGCAATCTGAGGAAATTTAGAGAAAGTAATGCATTCTCATCAAGAGAAGATTTCCTTTTATTTCTTCTTTGACCAGTGTAGGAAAGGTACATGCCAAGCCTTTATGTAACATTGGTAACTAATTCCATGTTTCAGAAACAAAGATTACTGTTTTATTTAATACATGGTCAATGTTTTCTCCTCTCATGTTTTAAATGAAAGGGAGAAGGAATTTGATTACCCTCTCTCCTCTACTAGCCAATTCAGCTAATGTAGTCACAGGATACAATCATAAATGACCAAGTGTTAATGTGTAAAAAAGTTAAAAACCTAATAAGATCTTTATGAAAAGTGAACATCTTTCCCTGATGCAATTAAAGAGAGTCTTTACTTTTCTTTTTGTATTGGATGAAGGTATTCAAATATCTAAATCTGGAAGTAGTCAACAACTCTGAAAGACAGGAAGTCCAGGAAATTCTGGAGTAGCTAAAGGTCAAATGAAAACTTAATTTCTGGGAGGGAATCTCTCTTAGGGTGGGGGAGGAAGGATATTTTCCTTCCCTGCCAAAGTCTATGGCATCTAGCAAAGGAGCTTTTTATCCCAAAACACCTCATCCATTAAATATACAGATTCTTGTGACATACTCAGATAGATAGAAGCAATCGCTTAAAGTCAGTAGTTTCAAGGAGATTGACCAGTGGCAACAAAGAAGAGAGCAGGTGTGGGCTTAAAAGAAGGAAGCCTGGCAATCAAGGTTTCTGTTGAGAGAAAGGATATCAAGAACCTATAGTTTTTGAACTGTGAATTGCCTTGGCAAAATATGTTCCCTACATTTTCCTTACATTGTACTCTAAATACGTGCTGACTTTCCCCATAGATGCTATTTGCATATGCCTAAGATGATGCTTCAAGTTTACATGCGGAAGGGATAATTTTTGGCTATTGTCTTTTTTTCTGTTTTACCATGCCATCTTATTAAGATTTACTAAATGCCTTTGCTGAGTGCTAATTGTATCTATTGGTGCACTATTAAATAGGAACCACAAGAATGAGGGCTCATGAGATATGATTGAATATCTACCCCACCCCACCTCCACTACACCTAGAACCTGAGGAAAAAACTTAACAGTTCAAGTGTCATGTTGGTGGAGTAGTCCATATAGGATCACTATATGTATTTAATTATGAATATCTAGCTTTTTAAAATTTATTTTTATTTCACTCTTTCCCATGCTTTAATATAGACATCTCCAGAATAATTCAGAGAATCCCTTGAGAGGCAACAGCAAGTAATTTAGAGGTGTCAAACACACTACCTCTGGGTTATCCCAACATTCCCAAATGCTGCCTAACCCTGATGAAAATGCAGTTGTGAAATATTTAACAAAATGAATAAAAATACAATAGAACATAGATAATGTTACCATATGGTTTTCTAAGTCAACACACAGCCCACAGGAAACCTTATGTATGGTTTAGTGGACCAAATTTCTATTTGAGTTTGACACCTCTGGTTGAATGGAAAGCTCTGAAGTCAGAGGATCTCAGTTTAATTATAAGCTGTGTCATTTACTCCCTGTGTGTCCTTGGGTAAGATTTCAGTTCTCTGAACCTCAATTTATTCATATGCAAAAGGAGAGAACTGAGCTAGATATTTTCTAAATACTCTCTCAGATCTAGACGCTGTGAGCCCTTCTCATTTGGAGGAAAGGCTCCCATAGCTTCCTCCACAGTTGGATATTATGACTTCTGCTTTATTCTTTCTATTCCAAAGGATAGTTGTGGGGTGGAGGGTGGTGTGTTGTAGGAGAGAAGAACTAATACTAATTTTCTTTGCTTGTTTCCTACTTTTGCTTTTCCCAACATTCTAGGTACAAAAGCAGAAGTAAGAGAGAAAACAAATAATGTAACAACATCTCTAATCTGAAAATTCAAAAACACCTATTGGATTTTTCTCTCCCAGTCCGAGATGCTTTCTCAGCCAGTGGCTTTTTTTTATTTTTTGAACTCTATCTCTCCAAGCTTCCCTCCACCTTCCTGATCAATACTTTATTAGCAAATAAAGGTTAGGTTTTAAAACTCATTAAACATTTCCCTTAGCACATTCTGAGCAGCTAGGAACTTTGACAGACAGTCTAGGATAGAGACAATTCTAAAACCCTTTGTCTCATTGTCCAGGGGACATTTCTGTTTCTAGATGTCTTCAAAATGATCTCCTAGCATGATTTTAAATGATCTTAAATTGGTTTCATCAAAACTGACATTCCAGAAAATTTGGCCATAAAATGAATATCTGTAAAGTAAATTTCAATCCCCTCTTCCCATTTACCCCCTTAATCAAATTGGAGCTGTGTTGCTGAGGAAAAATCCTCAGGCTGAATTGAAAAGTTGGAGAAAAGGAAAAAGTTAATGTCATCCAGTAGAACTCTGATTAATTGTAATGACCGATCTCTACTTGGAGAACTAATAATGGAACACATTTTCTTTCTCTTAATAGAGAGATGAGACACTATGGGTGCAAAGTGCCATATACTTAACTAGATTTGAAATTTGAGGACTTGGGTTTGAATCCCAGCTCTGCCACTCAACATCTGAATGACCTTGGTCAAGTCATTTAGTTGTTTGGGGTCTCAGTTACCTCATCTATAAAATAAGAGTCTTGGACTGAATTACCTTTAGGGTCCTTTCCAACTATATATCCACAGTCATATGATCGTTCCATACTTTCTTTAATCTTACTCTTTCTTACCTCTATCTGTAAACTGTGTGAATCCAAATTTATAATTCATACTCATCTTTTTTTTCTTACTGGGTAAAAAGTTCCCAAAGTCTAATAAAACTAATCTGCATATAATTCACCTACAGTAAGAGCTATATGATATTGGGCCAGTAATCATGGTACCAACTCACAGAATTTCCCCCAAGAGAATGTGTCTTCAATTTCTCCCATAAAGATGATTCTTAATTCTATAATTCTAGTTCTCTATAAAATAAATTTTTATTGATTTCTTTTTTGCTTTTTATATCATCAGAAATTCTCCCAGCATCCCTTCACATCACACCTCCAAAAGAGCTTCCCATATACTCTAGTTCTAACCTCCCACCCAAGCTCCAGATACAGATAGCAATTGTCTACTGGTGCCCCACTATCACTTTAGACTCTATATATCTAAAAAAGAAATATTAATCTCAAGATGTAAGGGAGAAATATTACAGATTTGAAGTCAGATAACCTGGGTTCAGGTCCCAACTCTGCTATTTGTATGACTTTGGTCAAGGTATTTAAATTCTCTGGGCCTCAGTTTCTTCATTTATCAAACAAGAGAGCTAGACCAAATTACTTTTAAGATCCCTTTCAAACTTTAAATCTATGTTCCTGATGGTAGGGACAATCTCACGTTGGTAACTCTAGCATTCAGAGGATAAAATCATCTGAATATTACCACCACAACCACTGCTCTCCAATTTTAGTGCAGCCTAAATAGTTGATGGTTGGTTGGTTGCTGTCCTTCATTCTCAAAGAGGATCAAAATGGCATCACTATGCTAGAATCAAGTTTCAGTGTGTCTGACTATAGCTGATCAGACCAATATGAGCTCAGAATGCTCTACCACAGATCGGGCACAATCCAGGGTGGATTCTCTACAACTGCACATCCTGTGTTTCGTTTGAGCTGTTTCAATTCTGCTTTGCTCATAGAGCACAGCACCTTCTCTGATGTGGGTATGCCATGCTGAGTGGTCTTACATCAGTGTCTCCCATATCACACAATCAATTCCAGAATTCTTAAAGAGAGATCTTGAGAGTGTCCCTATATCACTTCCTCTGACCACCATGTGAACGCTTGCTCTGAGTGAGTTCTCCATAAAATAGTCTTTTTGACAAGCGTACGTTTTGCTTTCAAACCAAGTGACCAGCCCATTGAAATTGTGTTCTCTGAAGCAGAGTCTGAATATGTGTCAGTTTAGTTCGAGAAAGGACCTCAGTGTCTGGTATCTTATCCTGCCAGGTGACCTTCAGAATCTTCCAGGCTATATGGCAAGAGGAGGTTATCCCCCAGGAGTTCAATGATGCCTTCATTGTCCACCTTTATAAAGGCAAAAGAAATAGATTGTCCTGTGACAATCACAGGAGGTATCTCTCTTGGTCATTACTGGCAAGATCCTTACCAGAGTCCTCCTTAATAGACTGATCCTTCACCTGGATGGTGGTCATCTACCTGAGAGCCAGCATGGCTTCACAAAGGGCTGAGGAATGGTCGATATGGTGTTTGCTGCCAGACAACTCCAGGAGAAATGTCAGGAGCAGAACAGAGATATGTACATTTGCAGATCTGACCAAGGCCTTTGATACTGTCAGTCTTGAGGGCTTATGGAAAATTATGTCAAAATGGGGTTGCCCAGAGAAGTTTATCAGTATTGTATGTCAATTTCACGATGGTATCTTTGCTCTAGTTCTGGATAATGGCCGATGCTCTCATGCTTTTCCAGTCACCAGTGGAGTGAAACAAGGCTGTATGCTTGCTCCCATGCTTTTTAGCATGATGTTTTCAGCCATGTTGTCAAATGCTTTCAATTAGGATGAACACGGCATCAAGGTCAGCTACCTCAATGATGGTAAATTCTTCAACTTGAAAAGGCTACAAGCTAAGACCAAAGTGGAAGGAGTGATGGTACATGATTTTCTGTTTGCAGATGATCTTGCACCCAATGCAACCTCTGAAGCTAAGATGAAACCAAATACGGATCAATTCTCTGCTGCTTGTACTAATTTTGACCTAACAATTAACACTAAGAAAACACAGGTGCTTCATCAGCCAGCACCACACCATCCATATATGGAACCATCAGTTACAGCAAACGGAGAAGTTTTGAATGCTGTAGATATGTTCACTTACCTTGGTAGTGTATTTTCCAGGGATGTACACATTGATAATGAGGTTGGTACATGCATTACCAGAGCTAGCTCAGTGTTTGGGAGGCTCCGAATAAAAGTGTGGGAGAGAAGAGGTATTAGACTGACTACCAAACCAAAGGTCTACAGAGCCATTGTGCTGACCTCATAGTTCTATGCCTGTGAAACCTGGACAGTATACCAGCACCATGCCAGGAAACTGAATCACTTCCATTTGAATTGTCTTAGAAAGATTCTGCAGGCTGAGTACACTAGGCCTACTAGACTATCTCCATTTTGCTACAGATTAAATAACAAGTCAATTAGTTCAACCATAACTGCACCGTCCCTGACAGACACTGTACCCAGAACCCTATATGGGACTTCCTGTAACAACTTTCCTGCAGGGACATACTATACCTCATTGGTCCGTGAAATAGAGAAAGTGGACCAAATACTCTACAAGTCTCATTCTTTCAAATACTCTAAGAAAGCAAAATAAATGTGGCTAATGCAGGTACTGTGAATTCTCAGAGCTTTGCTAATTAAAGCCAACAAATGCTTTTTGCTCTACTCTCCTGAAGGCAATTTAATACCAACTTAATGCAAGACCTTTTAAAGGTCATTTTGGTAAGTTTTAAGCAGGGAGGGATGATAAAGTCCAGCTGCCTTTTAATTTTTAAATTCCTCTAAGTGATTCCTATGATTATCAGACACTAAAAATAATATACTAATGAAATGCACAAAGGCACTAGCAGTGAAAGGAGAGAACAAGAAGGTAATCAGTACGATGCAAGTTTTGCGTGATGCAACTCATTGCACTACAATTATAGTGGCACAATGGATCAGTCAGTTAATTGGTCAACAAGCATTTATTAAATACTTACTAGGTACCAGATACAAGGCTAAGCACTGGGGATACAAAGAAAAGCCAAAAAATGTGATATTGGCTGTCAAAGAGTTCACATCTGTAACAACAATGTTACTTGCAGCTGCTGCGGTCTTCTCTGGGGTGAGCCAAGGAACATAGAGGACTCCTCTAGGAGAAGGGATAATAAAGACCAATAAGAATCCATGCTGGAGAGACCTGGGACCCCTATTTTCACTTTGGGCCTTTCCACACCCCAACTTTTTTGCTAGATAGCCTAGAATGAATTCATAGATTTCCTTACCCAAGGAAAGGGAGTTGGAAATAGCCGCTCTTCCCTAGATTTTAATTTCTATGAGCTACAGTATGGATGCTAGTGAAAGCCAGATTGAATTTCTCCAGTGATATAGTTTAATGACCCACCTGAAAATAACTCTTTGTTTTTGAAGTACTTTGAAAGTTACTTGACTGCTGTTGAGGCTACAAAGTACTTTGAAAATTATTTAAAAAAAAAAAAGCTCTGCAATATACAACATTGCATTTACATTAGTGTTCTCTTATCTAAATGAATTTCAAATTTAAATAAAATCAATTAAAATATTCCACTTCACGATTAAACTGGGAGAAGGGTTCGTGTAAAGGAGTTGGCCAGATTCATTATTTTCCTCTAAGAGCTCCCAAGAGGAGGTTCAGAAGTGAATGTCTTATCTGGGAAGTAGAAAAAAACCAGAGAAAGGTACACAGGCTTTAGTCAGCAAGCAGATGTCTCCGTCCCATTGAAACAATTGATAAGATCACAGGTGGGCAAGAACTAGCTGATAGACCCACCTGGGAAAGGTATGACAGATGATCAGGGAACCCAGTGTGGGCCAGGTCATATGTGCTTATGGGAGACAGGATCATGTGCTTTCATAAAATTTTTTAAAAATTCAGGCTGAGAAGATGGGCAGTGTGGAAACTGGAGTTGGTCAGGTGGTGGGATAATGGAGGTAGACAAGAAGGAATTTTAGACTGAGAGTTTGAACAGGGCTGAGAACTAAGGAAGAGCCATGGACTTCTGTCTGCCTCTGTTTCTTCTATTATGAAATGGGAATAATAATAGAACCTAACTGACAAGGTTGTTGTGAGGACCAAAAGAAAAATATCTATAAATCACTTGGCATAGTGTTGGGCACAAAGTAGGTACTTAATAAATGATTGTTCCTTTTCCCAGTCATAGAGTGGTAGATGTGCCTAGGGGTCAGTATTAGAATCCCAAGGCTAAGGAAGAAGAGGTAGGAAACAGACTGAGGCCAAAGACCTAATGATGATCTAGATGAGTGATTTGGACCAATGGAGGACTGCTGTCTTGGACAAGCCTTTCAGAGGCCCACCAAAGATAGCAGCCCCTAACAGAGATCACGGGGTCCTAGATCTACAGCTAAAAGGCTCCTCAGAGGCCATCTAGTCCAACCCCTTCATTTTACAAATAAGGAAACTAAGGCTCAGGAAGGTGAATCGATTGTCCAAGGTTGCACAAGAAGTGAGCACCAAAGGCAGGATTTGAACCCCGGTCTTTTGACTGCAAAGCCAATTCTCTTTCTGCTACATTATGCTAACTTGGGTTACCATACTTTTAAAGGGGAATGTTTTGAGAAATAGTCAGAGGATGATGGATAGAATGTCCTTTGGATGAATTAGACTAGGATGCTCAAAGTTTCATTCTTCTGTATTCATTGGACCCAGAGAATTTAGTAAAGATTCGAAAACCCTAGAAACTGGATTAGAGGATAGTGGAACAACCTCTGAAAGGAAGACAGAGTCTAATTTCTCTTGGGGCTAGAATGGGTTTTAAGACGGGATGGGAGCTGCTGCCTTGAAACTGAATAGTGAATAAGCAAACTACCCAGGGTTTAACACAACACATTCAGGGTATTTTGAGCACCAAGCCTGTATGTCCCCTTGTATTTATAATTTTTGAATAAGATTAATGTTTTCCAATATGTTTTTCAGTCTTTGGCATACCTGGAACCATCCCAGAATATATCAGGACATATTAGGCATGAGAATGGAGATGGTGTACTACAAATACAAAAGGAGAGATTTCCTAATCTCTGTTGTAGTACAACTTTCGATAAACCGAGGAGAGAATGATATTTTGAGGCCAATCATTAAAAATTCAACTGAACTTTTGTTTCACTGAGGCCTGGGAAATTCCAATGTGACAAAAAAAAAATGCGGAAAACAAGCCACTGGGTAAATTGTGGTGCTGCTGAATGTAATTATATAAATTGGATTTTAGCAAATTGGCACAAACAATCGTTTTCCTAATCACTAAGACTCAAGTGTCATGGATTCTCATAAGGGCTAAGTGATCTCTATTGAGGTTTTAAGTCTAATGGGAAAGACACTTCCTCCAGCTATTCCATGGCTGCTAGCTCTGCTATCACTAAGGGGAAAGGCTATCATTCACCCAGACCATTTCCATTGCACCACGAATTTTTCTTGGACTTTCTTCCTTCAATCATTGACCAGACATAGCACCATTCAATAGACAGTGAACTAATGAGCTCAGAGCCTAGGGTGGTTTAGATATGAACTCCTAAATGGCTGTCCATCCCAGGAGGCTTTAATGCAATTAAATCCCCTCAGTAATGAAAATGTTTATCTCTAGATGTGTCCTGGTTTTGTTGGAATTGGAAAAAAAACCTATAGAGTAAGGTCACGTGATGAAAATATATGCCACTATAATATAATATTCATTCATCAAACACTCACTAAGTGCTTACTGTGTACAAGGAACTGTGCCAGAAGCTAGGGATATAATAATTTTTTTAAAAGACGTTGGTCTGAGTTTTTTAAGATATACATGTTTTTTGTCCTGACCTATAATTTCATCAGTTTGAAGAGCACCCAGTGTGCAAATTCCCTTTACCTATGCTATTTTCCTGTATATTATAGCTTTATAGATTGTCCTGGGATGCTCAGAGTTCAAGGGATTATGACTACAGGAACATAGATTTAAAGCTGGATGGGTAGGTGGTACAGTAAATAGAGCACTGGGTTTGGAATTAGGAAGACTCATTTTCATGAGTTCTAATCAGGCTTTAGACAGCTACTAGCTTGTATGACCCTGGACAAGTCATTAACTCTGTTTGTATCAGTTTCCTCATCTGTAAAATTAACTGGAGAAGAAAATGGCAAACCACTCCTGTGTTTTTCCAAGAATACCCCAAAATAGAATCATGAAGAGACAGACGCAACTGTACAACAAGATTTAACGCTGGAAGGGACCTTGTAGGTCTTCGTGTTCAATCCTCTATTTTCTACAGTGGAAGACACTGAGACTCCTAAAGGTTAACTGATTTGTCCAAGGTCACACAAATAGCAATTCATTAAGCCAGGACTTGAACTCTGGACTTTTCTTTTCCTACCACACCATGCTACCTTTTCCCCCTTGAACTTCCCTTGGGACTTCTTATCTAGGAATATCCTTCTGCCATGCCAAGCCCCTCCTCCCATTGGTGAGTTCCTTTCAGGGACTCCATTATGGGTGCCAGCCCTAGCTGGCCATGCTTCATTTCCCTTTTGACTGTAGTTTTCTCCCTCTGCACTTAACCACTCTGCCTCCTATAAATACAGAGTGTTCATAAAGTCTGGACACATAATGCATATTTTCAAGAAATGAAATGAATGAAATTTTCAACAAGATTTTATTTAATTGGGATAATAACAAATAACATCTTTAATATGATTTCCATCATTTGTGATGCAAAGGTTGATGTCCTTTGCAAGATTCATGTGAACTCAATGCAATAACTCCACATTGCCATCAATTTTAGTACATTCACTCTTTACGTGTTCAACCAAGTGTGTTGCATCTGTGATTTTCGTTGAGTACACCTTCTCCTTTAGCATACCCCAGAAAAAGAAGTCGCTGAACAACACAGAGTCTTCAGTGAAATGGTTAATGAGATGTTAATGAGATTTCCTATGTGTCCAGACTTTAGGGACACCCTGTATATCTTCTACCCTTTCCCCTTCAGCTCTTTTTTTATGTGGTATCTTCTGCCATTAGAATATAAGCTCCTTGAGGGCAATGACTTTTTTTTGCTATTGTTTTTGTTGTATTTCTATCCCAAGTGCTTAGTACAGTGCCTGGCACATAATAAGCATTTAATAAATAAATGTTTATTGCCTGCTTGCTCATAGACTATATTTATAACAGCTAGTTACGTATCAGAGATAGGACTTAAACCTAGGGTCTTCCTAATTTCATGGCTGTCTCTCTGTCCACTTGTATTGTCAAGCAACCTAGCACAACCAGGATGGCCTGCCAGCACAGGTTCTTTGATCTGCTTTTCTAAAGAAAAGACAACTCAAAAGGGGTTAACAATCTTACTTTAATTAAACAATGTCATTCACTAGTTTAGGGGGAAAGGTCAGCACCCTGAACGTGGAGAAAATACAAGCAGAGAAATTAGCACAAAGATCCAATAGATAGGGTTCCAACTGTCTGGTAATCTTGGTATATACTTTCGATATCATCATTTAACATTGTAACATAAACATACATCACCGGACAGGAGAGCACCAACATCTGAGTAGTGAGGGGTGGAGGGGCTCCTTAACAAATGGCTACCCAGAGTCCTCTCTAGGAAATCAAGAGGTCTTTCTCACAAGCAAGTCTCCCAAGGCAAAATCACACCTCAGAATATATATATATATATATATATATATATATATATATATATATATATATATATATATATACCCCTTTGGCTAATAGGCTCAGAGCTAGTAGGCATCACAACCCTCCTGACTCAGTGCCTAATTAGCTTAGTACCAAAGGTATGAAAGCCTTCCTGCAAGCAAACTTCCCCTAAGCAAGCTTCCCCTGAGGCAAGTTGCAAGTTCCTCCCCCAGTAGGCCCTGTGTGACTCAGGATGTATCACAGCTGTGAGCTGGGCCAGAGCTCAAAGCAGAAAGACATATGTAGTTGAAACACCTGTGTACCTTTAGACCTGGGAACACAGCCCCTGTTCCAAGGAAAAAATGGAACACACGTGGTCACATGTGCCTATTAATGGATGGGGAAGATCGTATAATCCATTAACCCTATACCACTATGTAACTCTGCTTTCTGTTCATCTGTCTGTCCAATCCCTCTCCCTTTGCCCATACATATTCAACATGGACCATGATCTCAAAGTAATTGCATCTTAACATAGGAGTGGGAGAGGGAGCAAGCACAAATGAATAATTATGATACAAGTTCCACCTCATTTTGCAAGATAATCTTGGCAAAGGTATTTTCTAAGGTACTGCTTCAAGTAAATTTCATTTCTTTCAATTAAAGAAAAAAACACTTTCAAAATTTTAAATTTAAAGAATGTACTATGTGTCCAACACAGTTCCTGGCACCATAGTTTACAAAAGAAGTAGAGGACATGAGTCTTCTCCTCCACAGGCTAACTGTAAAGACTCAAAATTTATTCAAGAAAGTGAAAGAATTCTAAGACAATATGGAACCCACAAGATGCCAGGGGAATAATTGGAGTGTTGAACATAGAAGATACACAGATCACTTTCCTGATTTCCCTCCCCTTAGGTTAAGAATCAGAATAACTATCCCCTTTGCCTGAACCATAAGAGAAACACTGTCTCTGTATAGAAGGAACTATTCAACTTCTCATGATTTCCTGGGAGAAAACAAGAGATGAACATGCAAATTTTGAATTGGGAAATGGGAAAATAAAGAAAACTGCTTCCAATTTAGAACAATTCATAAAATTTTACTCAGGCATATAAATCTTTCATTCAGTCAGGATTTGCTTTTTCCTCTTCCTATGGAATGGTAAATCATTTCTTAGGAGCGAGAGGAGTAATGAAAACATGTCTCTGTTTCATTGGAACTTTGTGTTCTCTTAAGTTGGGGGTAGAGGGAGAGACAGGGAGAGAGACCAAGACCAAGACAGAGAGACAGAGAAGGAGGAGGAGGAGGAGGAGGAGGAGGAGAAGAAGAAGAAGAAGAAGAAGAAGAAGAGAAGAAGAAAGAAGAAGAAGAAGAAGAAGAAGAAGAAGAAGAAGAAGAAGAAGAAGAAGAAGAAGAAGAAGAAGAAGAAGAAGAAGAAGAAGAGGAAGAAGAGGAAGAAGAGGAGGAGGAGGAGGAGGAGGAGGAGGAGGAGGAGGAGGAGGAGGAGGAGGAGGAGGAGAAGAAGAAGAAGAAGAAGAAGAAGAAGAAGAAGAAGAAGAAGAAGAAGAAGAAGAAGAAGAAGAAGAAGAAGAAGAAGAAGAAGAAGAAGAAGAAGAGGGAGGGAGAGGGAGGGAGGGAGAGGAGAGAGAGACGGAGAGAGAAAGAGGCAGTAAAAGAGAGAGTAAGAGACAGATCTAGAAACAGAGATAGAGAGACAAGGGTAGAGAGACAGAGATCTGGGTCCTGAAAACATGAACTACTGTGGATAAGATATCCTCAATTATAAAGCTGCACAGAGGAGTAAACATCAGAATTACTCATGTTGGCAATCTCCATTATGGTCTTAGTCAAACATCAGAGCTTTTGCCAAGCCCTTCTGTAGACTTGTAACCCCTTTGCAAGCATTACTGCAGGTATCACAAAGTTTATTTAATCACCAACTTTGCCCTGACCTTATAAAAACACAAGCACTGCATATAAAAAGTGGAAAGGGAAGACAAACAAGACAGCGAAAGATAAAAGGTTTTTTAATTTCTGGATACTATTTGGTTGTTGTTTAAGGAGCAAAGATCAAACAATGACGCAGCCCATGCAGCTTAATTTGGTGTCTACCAAGTAAATGTCAGTAAAGATCAAATGGTGTTTTGGAGGGTGTGCCGAGTATGAAGCCGCATTTGTGCTGAGATGTGTCTATGTTCCAGACATAAAATGACCAGTGATCTCTCTTGTACACAGTCTTACACTTCCTACTTGAGGTACAGTTATTCGGATGAATGCCTTACCTTCCCCCATTAGCCTGCACACTCCATGAGGGCAAGACTGGAAAGTCCAAACCTCTCATTTTACACAGTGTGGAGTGGGAGGGGGACTATAAGGTTAAGAGAGGCTCATCCAGGTAAAATAGATAATTGTTAGCTAGTATTTGAACCCAATGTTTGTGTTCCTTCCACTACTAATTAAAAAATGAATGAAGCATTTATTAAATGCTTACTTTGTGCAAAGCATTGTATGAAGTGTTGAGCATACATATAGAAAATGAAGACAGTCCTTGCTTTCCAGGTGCTCAAGGAAGATTTCAGCTGTAAATCAAATGGAAAAGTCCCATGGTCCTTAGGGTACAGCAGCAAAGCAAATGCTAATATTTCTTCCTTAACATCATTTCTACTGATAAAATTGTATCAATTTCCGGTTGTATAAACATTTGACAGAGCCAAGAACTTTCTTTTCTGTGTCTTCAGTATCTATAGTTGTAGTGCTGTGGGAGCAATTGCCAGGCTGCATCTTCACAGGGATGCATCTTCCCTAGATAATAGCTGAAGGTACTAGGCCAGAAGCAACGCTATTTCTAGGGCTCTTTAGTTCAGGGTCCTAGGCTGTTTCCCCTAGGGTCTGAGGTGATATGGTGGTCAAAGTGGTGGTGGTAGTTTGACTTGCTTGGTATGTACTGGCTTCTATCTCTTCCTCAGGGTGCCTGGATGCTTCAGCTACCTCTTCTATTCATCTTTGCACACTCCATAGCACCTAGCATAGTGTCTTACACCTAGAACCTTACAGTATACCTTATACCTATCACAAGATATCTTTAGAATGAATGGAAGTAATGAATGAATGAATGAATACATAAAAAAATTATTGTCATTAGCAAAGGTATTTGCTTTATTTTGGTTTTTATTTCTAAGCTTTCTTCTATTCTATACTTTCATGTACACCATGTGCAGGGTCATTTAGGGAATGTTATCATGGGAATCTCTGCGGAAAGTGACACAGAAAAGTCTGGATCCAAGGATTACTCTCCTTCATTTTCACTCATGCCTCAGGGTCTAGGCAATATTTTTGAAAAAAGAATTAAGACTTTAAAAAACATCACTTCCACTTCCATACACATACTATATTTACTTAGATTTATTATATATGTATATGTATATGCATGAGGGTATATGTGTATATGTACATATACATATATACACATATATTTGTTATTAGGGATAGCTCTCTGAGAGTTGAAGATATGCAGAAATATATGTAGATATACATGCAGATATAAATACAGGTAGAGGTGTAAGTATATATTCTTTGCTCCCAGAGAGCTATCCCTTATAACAAATACAAAAGAGAGGGAAAAAACAGTTTAGCAAAACTAACAATATATTAGTTAAGTCTGACAGTATGTGCAGTGTTCCACATCTATAGCTCTACCTCTGAAAAAGAAAGATGGGAGGTGCATTTTCATATTTCTTCTTCAGTCCCAAGCTTATCCAGTGATCAGTTTAGATGTGTTGCTGCTGCTTTTCTTTCCATATACATCATTATAATCATTGTAATTTTGTTTCCCTAGTTCTGCATACTTCGCTTTGCATCAGCTCATATGCTTTCCCTGTTTCCCTTTATTCTTCATATTTATTTCTTACTGTGTGATAATACTTTTTTTAGTTCTTTCTCAGTGTCAAAGTTAACCAAACGTACCAAGTTCTATTGTTCTGATTTTGCCTTTCTAGAAAAAAAAGGTTTTTTTGCTTATTGATAATACAAAGTTTTCAACTTTTCAATTTTTTTTCAACTTTTCGTATGGAGTTAGCTGATAGTGAAATATTACTATTTATAGACTAGAAACAGCTTGTCCATGAAATTAGATATGTCTAGAAAAGAGGATATACATATATATACATACACATATACATATACACATATGTACATACACATATACACATACATACATACATACATGTGTGTATACATGTATATAGTAGAAAGAACCCTGGATGTGGAGTCAGGAAAGAATTAGACTTGAATACTGACTGCTAACATTTACTATGTAAGCACAGATTGGTAAGTCTTTTAACTTCTCTAGTCCTCAGTTTCCTCAACTGTAAAACAAGGATAATAATTCTTGTACCATGTACTTCTAATAGTTATTGTAAGCAAAAGGCTTTGTAAACCTTTAAAGTAAATTGTTATTAAAATTAGCCTAGACTTGAGAAATATTGCCTGGGTCAAGTAAGTATCTTAATAGAATAACTTCTTATATAAATATCTTTTTTTCTTCCTTTTCTTCAGCATGTTGGGAGTGTTGTCGTTTAGTTAACATTTTTTTTTGGTTTTTTTGGAATTCCTGTAGTTTTAGGGCATCAATATTCCGTAAAGTTTGTTATTGTGATGTCCTGCTCGTTCCTCAACTGTTCCTTATTGCTACCCAAGAAATAGGCTCATAGATTTAATATTGGAAATGAGAAAAATTATTTTACTATTATATTAATAACCACTGATTAAATTAGATTTTTCTCCTTTTTCTTTTTCTATTTGTTTCTTTCTTTCTTTGCATTTCTATAAAGCTTTAATTATTTTTCTTTTTCTTTTTGGTAAATAGTATTTTATTTTTCCAATTACATGTAAAGATAGTTTTCAATATTCATTTTTATAAGATTTTAAGTTTAAAATTTTTCCTCCCTCCTTCTTTTCTATCCCCCCTCTCAAGAGAGCAAGTAATTTGATATAGGTTATACATGTACAATCATGTAAACATATTTCCACATTAGTCATGTTGTAAAAGAAGAATCAGAACAAAACAGAAAAACCACACACACACACAAAAACCACAAAAAGTGAAAATATTATGCTTCGATCTGCATTCAGACCCCATAGTTCATGTGGATAGCATTTTCCATCATGAGTCTTTTGGAATTGTCTATTGTACTATAAGAAATGATAAGCAGGTGGATTTCAGAAAAACTTGGAAAGACTTATATGAACTGATGCTGACTGAAGTGAGCAGAACCAGGAGAACATTGTACAAAGAGTCAGCGACATTGTGCAATGATCAACTATGATTGACTTAGCTCTTCTCAGCAATCCAAGACAATTCCAAAAGACTCATTTATCCACAATAGGGTTGGGGCCCTAGTACTGTCATTCACAAGTTCTCACCCAGTGTGTTTCCCAGTATCAGCCAGTGGTCTCAGCTTTTAGAAAAGGGCATCTACTAAGAATCTATAGCAAGAACAATAACATCTCCTCAAATTAGAGGGTGCACTCTCTTTGGGCTAACTCACAAGATTCCTGGGGACAAAGTACAAAAGTTGTCAGGCACAAGAAGAAAGAACATTGGTGGCCAAGTGGTGTGTCAAAACTTCTGGCCCTGAGAGTCCTTTCCTTTCTTGGTGGAGGCCTCAGGCATAATCCCTCAGGTGTAATTGTCTCCTAGGCTCTTAGAATAGGTGCCCCTCTAGAATGCATAACTGGAACTTCTTTCCATTATAAGAGTTTCTGAAGCTACCACAATACTCTCAGTCCTGTCTTTTGCACATTTGCCTGTAGGTGCTACCACTACCATCTGCTACTACTATTGCTTCAGGTGGACTTAGCTACCAGCTAGGACAGTCAGGGTGACCTCTTTTGGCTCTTAGGACCTTTCAAAATTCCCAAAGTTGTGACTGGTCAATTCTGTCTCCAAATGCTCAGTCACATATGGTCTAAAAAGAATAAGCACATACAACATATCAGTCTGCACCGCCTCCCCCACACCCCTAACATGACTCATTCCTCTTGAATGAAACAAAATCAAGATATTTACAATAATTCAAAGCTCTAGCCAGTGAGACTGTGTGAACTGGTGAAATTATACAATCAACAAGCATTTATTAAACAAACAACTTTGAAAGACTAAGAACTCTAATGATATATACAATTTATATACATGCATTATCAGTAGAGTTCTTGTCTTTCAAATATACATACTATATGTAAGTAAATATGCATCTATCTATCCATCTGTCATCTATCTATCTATCTATCTATCTACCTACCTACCTATCTTTTTGTTAAAAGTCACTTCTGGCTCGGTGTCTCCCAAGTCATTGCTCCTCTGGCTCTGCACTAAGCCAGGATATACTTGGTCATCACACAATATCCACCATCAGTCATTCATGACCAGAAGTAGGTGCTGTTGTGTCTCTACACAATGTTGGATTAGAAGCATACAAGGAAATATCAGTACATCCTCTATGGAACCCACCAGGAATCACGCTCTAAGGACTGATCTCTCTGCTTTTCCCACACCTAGATTCTGGTTAGTTTCTGTCTCTCTTGACTGGTAAAATATTTACATTTTGCCAATGTCACTCCCAACCAGGAAATCAGTCCTCTGGGAATGAATAATATCCAGGTGCAACTGGAACTATGATATCCTTAGACTTGCTGAATGATAAGTTGTTTAAGCCAAGATGTTCTTCAGTCTATCCCAATCAAAAGTTCTTTGAGAGTCAGCCTTTCAAACATGGCCTGGGCAAATTTCAAAATTTGACCTTACTCTTCCACCCACATCTCTCTCTCTCCTCCCCTGCCCCACCTCTTCAAAGTTGAATTTTCCTTTTCCCTAAGGAGAGGATAATTAACTTTATTTGAACCATTTAAATGATAAAATGTGTGGCACAGATCATAGAATAATAAATTCAGAGCCTAAAGTGAAATTAGAGACCACTTATTTTGACTATATTTTTTACATATAAGGAAATCAAGGCGCAGAGAGAGAGTTACTTGTCCCATGCCATGCATATAATATATTATAGAGCTATGATTCAAATTCAAGCTGTCTGATTCCAAATTCAGCATAATTTGTACTTTGGACAATCAGACAGAGAGGGGGACAATGAGTATGGAACAGAAGGGGACAGTCCATTTAAAAATGTTCAAGTTGCATATAGAAGTTGTGGGCTTCCATTTGTATTGGGGACAAACTCTTTTAAAGTTTAAAGATTTTGTTTTCAGGACAATTGTTATCTTAAACCATTCTTTCCCCACCAAATCTTTCCTGGTATGGAGTAACTTGACTTACTCAAAACGTCCTAGTATCCGTATTTCTATTCATGTTAAAGTACTCCATCTACCCCATTGATCATCTGTCAGTTTAGGCCTTCTGACAGTTTAGGCCCACTGACCTTCCTGATATTTCTAGAATATGAAATTCTACTCAGATCTCAGGAACACACTGCCATTGGCACATCCTATTCCAGTGTTTACAGCAGGTGGAATTTCTCCTTCTAGCACTAAATTATTGACTATTAAAATTTATCTACACATTACTTAACTTTCTATTCGTCTAGTAGCATTTTTGCATAGCAGTAAACTGCATACAAAAGATTCAACCATGGGACTTAGGTCTTGTTAAAGAGCATTAACTCTCTAGGACTCAATCCTCTCTTTGAAATCTCTGCTTTCTACTCTAGAGTTTTCAAAACTTTGTATAATTTTCTATATATTCACAAATCATTGAACCCTAATTCAAGGTCCCAAGCCCTCTAACTTCCTATATCCCTAAGTCTACTTGTCCTCTCTCTTGAATTCATTCAGTTCCTAATTACTTGTCCCACTTTGCTCTTGTTTCTTGGTGACCAATTCTTGAACTGACTTTGTTTTTTCTCCCCCTTTGCTGTCCCCCACTTCTCAACCTGCCTCCCCCTGCTTTAGACCACATAGTATTTATTCTAGGGTTTATTTGTTTAAAAAAAGGAGAACATAACAAATGAAGAAGTATCATAACAGGATAAAGTCATTAGGAGTGTGAATCTCACACTTGAGAGTAGGTGGTACTGTACTTAAACTCCTCTTGATAGCTACCTGGGTCTAATATCTTGTTTTTAAGTTAGAACATCTAACTGCAACTATAGCTAGGAATTATCTCATTCAAGACAAAATGTAATCATCGCTGTACATGATGTGAACACTCCTGTGAAAATTTGAGATAGACTGGGTGAACTGGGAGGTTGGAGGGAGAGGTTGAGGTTGAGGATTGTTATTTGAAGCAAGTGAACTTATCGTGGAATACAGAGATTGACTTGGAGGTTCCTACATGACAGTAGGGCAGCCAGGTAGCACAGGAGATAGAGCGCCAGGCCTGAAGTCAGGAATTCTTGCCTTCATGAGTTCAAATCTGGTCTCAGACACTTACTAGCTGTGTGACCCTGGGGAAGTCACTTAACCCTGTTTTCTTTAATTTCCTCATCTGTAAAATGAGCTGGAGAAGGATATGGAAAACCACTCCATCATCTTTTCCAAGAAAACCCTGAATGGGATCATAAAGAGTCAGACATGAGTGAAACAATACAACAGCAAAAAGATGAGAGCAATAAAGATCTGGCCTAGACTGAATGAACTCTAAAGGAAGAAAGATATATGTTGAGTGATGGTGGCAAAAGGAGAGCCTGAAAGTGGCAGTGATGAGCAAGAGTATGCCAACTCCTCTTGGTGCACAACATTTTATGGTTAAAGAAACTGAGGCAGGAAGAGATTAAGTGACTTGTCCAGGGTCACACAGCTATTAAGCATCTGAGAAAAGAATTGGACTCAGGCCTTCTTGAATCCAGGCCTAGTGTTCTATCATCTGCACCACCTACTTACCTCTGGTTCCTAGAGAGGTGCCCTTCTACCAACCTTGAGTTCACTTTCTTTTCATCTACAGTGTTTATGAGTAAGGGTAATTTTATAATATCCTGAGGAAAGTGGGACAGAATTCTATTGATTATTTGTGGGCTACTTAAAGTACTTTGTGCAGCTTCCACTTTGTCTATGGGGTGGAATAAAGGCTATACCAGACCCAATATGCATTAATATGCTGTGTTCTTTTACAGGAGCTATGAATCCTTTATAGGAGCTGAGTCTCCATTCTTAGAGAGTTAAACAAGATATATTCAAGCAATATTCTGAGATTTCCCAGAGACAATCCTGGTTCACTCTTGAGATCGAACTCTAGCGATAAACAAGACTCGAGCCTAGAGTGCTGCTTCTTGGGTTATATTTGGGAGGGTGATCCAGGATCTCTGTGCTTCATAGGAGAGGGGGTTGCTTTATTCCTTAGCAACTGAATCCTTTCCTTCTTTTGAAGGAAGCTTAATTTTTAAAAAAAAAATTTTCCCATTACTCATTTCTCTTTTTTTCATTTATACACTCTCCCTGACTCATTCCCCAGGTGTAGAATAGTCCTTAGCAAGTAGAAAGAAATATCTTAACCTAAAGAGACTTTGTATAATGATTTGTTGGATAAAAGAGTAAATTCAAAGTCCACCTATCTACTGAAGTTCTGGATCTTCACATAAGATTTTTAACTTAGAGAGCATCTAAGAACCATGTATGGTAGACACTGATGAAGACTCCTTGGAGAGGTGGGGGATGCTTTGGAAGAGTTCTTTCATCAATCTGATGTGGTTATAGGGTGTTAAGCCTGATTTTCACACTTTGCTTTTCCCTTTGAAACGGACACTAATATCCATTTGGCCCATTCGAAACTTATTGGGATTGACTGGACATGTTTTGTTTGACTTTGGCTATTGTGGGTCAGGAATATACCTTTATACTGGGCCCATAAACAGCTGTACTCATCTAAACCACAGTACTTTTAAGACAATACATCTGAATGTAACAGAAATAAGGGCAGACCTCAGCATCCACATTAGAGGTTGGAGTTTTCTCTTACTCTGTGTTGCTAATTCCTGTCCTGGAGAAGAAAGATAGGAATTGCATTTGCCCTCACCCAAAAGACTCGAGAAGTGAGGTCCTCTACTCTGAATGCCTAGACACAGCCCTGGAGGGACAGAGGCATGATTTTCCAACTATGTTGCCCAAGCAGAAGAGAACCACATTGTCAGGTAGTGAGAGTTCCACAACTACAGCCTTCTCAGGGTTTCTGAGAGACCAGCCTTCAGATGCCTCATTAGCTTTCATGAGTATGAGTTCTAGGATTTAGCTTTCTAGTGAGAGAAGAGGCTTCCTGGGCAGCATTATCTAGTTGGAAACAAAAGGATGATGCAGATGCCACCCCAACCCCTAAAATGAGGAACAGCAAAGAACTAAAGTTGTGACTATGGGAGCAAAAGATTTGGACTTTGCTCTAAGATAGTGAACTTTTTGGATACTGGGGGTCAGATAGGAAAGGGAAATGCAAACTGTCAAGATAGGTTTCTATACAGATACCTGCTGTGAAGTGGGATTCACTTGAATGTCTGGGCATTGCCTTTCTAGAGACCTAGGTGTATTTCTGTTATGGTAATTACAGTGGGACTTTTTTGTTTTCTCTAAAGGTAATCAAGTACCTTTGATGAGTCTTGCCTTTCAGATGTAATGGCAAATAAAATGGAGTTTTTTGTTGTCTTTTGTTTCTTTGATTCGATCAAGAGTCTTTGACCTGCTTAAGAAACAAGAAAGCCTAGGTCACAAAAGTTTGAGTCACATGGTTGTGACCCCCTCTGACCCTGAGACATGTATGCAGGATCCAAGGTTGGCGTTTTTTGGGGGGGGCTCTCACTCACTGGAAGAGTGCTGTGTGACTTGACTAGACAAGACTCCGGGTAGCTGTTAAGAGCACCCTGGCTTTGAAAACTCAGATGTTGGTGCTTCTCTTTTTAGTAACTGTGTATGTGATGATGTCTTGATCAGACAAAGCCTGTCTGTTGATCTGTTTGTAGTTTGTATTTGCTCTGAAGTTCAGGGTGCTGACTTTTTCCCCTGAACTAAGTGAATGATATATGTATGTTTAATTAAACTGAGATTAACCCCTTAAAGTTGCTTTCCTCAGAAAAGCAGATCAAAGAACTAGTGCTAGCAGCCCTCCCATGTACTGGTGTTATTGGCCTTATACAGCCATAGTAGTATCAGGTAGCACTGTTGTTACAATTTCCCATCCCAGGAAGTCAAAGCCCTTGGGGGCTCAAGACTGGAAACCTGATCGATTCCTGGGGTGATAAAAGGACTCAGTATTGTAGAAGTGCCTCTAGCAACTCCAACTTCATTTCCCTTCCGGGGGGGGGGGGGGAAATTCACAGAGTGGCATGGAGTCCAGAGAACTATGAAGAGCTCTGGAGAAAGTGGACTCACCTGGGAAGGGGGTTAGAATTGTTATGACCTTTTTGGACCGACTAAAGTAGTCCCTTGGTTTCTGCAGGTGCAATGAAAGCTATACTGTATTCAAAATACATTGTTACCTCAAATGCTTTTATGGGAGCCAGGGATCAAGTTAACCACCTCTCTGGAGACCCACCCAAGAGATGCGTTTCCTATACTGATTTCATAAAAGTAGCTACTGACTCTGAGAAGAGCTATAAGCCTTTGAAGACTGGTCCCAAGATTGGGTCTGGACCATATAGATCTAGGAAATGGGGTTCTAGGATAAAGGGCATATTAAAGACAGAAGTGTTGCAGTGGGTAAAATAAAAGGCATACATTAAGGAAGGAGTAAGGCTATGGCTAAGTTTCCTATGAAGAAGAACGTGTGTGAGGGCAGTGGGGATCGCAGCTGAGAGGTCATCTTCACTACTGATCTCCCAGGCTAGGCAGTGAGTGAGGGCAATCAATCTACCCCACTGGAAAAGATGACTACATTTGAGTTGGGTGATGGCCACACGATCTTGGGGTGTAGCAGTATGTTTCCATTCCTATCAGCCCCTGGGTAAAAGTTCTGATTGTATCATACTATGGCTCTGTTTCCTATTCAAAGGACAACAACAGTATTTGCCACTGAACACAGGCAAGGCAATTTGGGAATCCTTCCACTTAGATGAACTGGATTAAGTTCATAGCTCCGTTCTATAAAGCCAGATTAATTTTTGCCATGGAAGCTTTTATGAATGCGGTTTTGTTTTGAACCTATGTACATCCCAAAGAATAGGCTAGTCTCAAATTCTTTCTCTTCCACTAAGGGAATGAGAAGGAAAGCACAAAATAAGCAATGTTCCCATGACATTTCCCAGCTACCCAATAACTCAACCTAACAGACATGACCCCTTACCTACACAAAACCAACCCATTTCCTTGGGCAGCCCCTACTCAAGTGGCTTGCTGTGATCCCCCATGAGTAAGTATTGTACTGTCTGAATCTGAGACATACTAAGCACAACTTCAACGATGTCATCAAAAACTTTGTAGCAGGTACCTACAGCATATTAACCATGACCTACTTTTGTAGATTTGGGATGGCAAGTATTAACCAGAAATGGACAGAAGGGAATATTTTTCAAAATTTTACCCCATTTTCAACAACGAAATTATTTTAATAACACTAAAAGTCATGCAATATGATTTGAGGATGGGGGTATTGTTCTTTGTTCAGAGAACTTTCATTTATGACCTCTTTAGTAGTTGAGATCAGTTTTTAACTACTGTTTTAAAGATCTGAAATGAGTTGAATATGTCTTAGTAACGTTAAACTGAAAAAACTGATAGTTATATGGACAATTCTTCATTCAATTGGGGAGGGAACTGATTTGGACAGATGAGAAAAGGCATACAAATGATGCTACTCCATTTCATTGATTTTGCAAACATTTATTTGAACATTTATTTGAACATTTAAACATAGATAAACATTTAAGATATCAACATATACATGCATAATATGATTGGGTTACGGCACTCCACAACAGGTTTACGGGGACGATAACTTAGTTGAATAACTAAGTCGTTTACGGCACAAATTTCACCAGCACCAATCGCGATATAGCCCTTAGCCCCAAATGGTGGTTTTTAACTCTAGAGTTTTATAGAGTTTTACTCTATAGTTTACTCTACAGTTACTTATCTTATAGTTAAAGAGAAATAACATCAAATAGAGAAAGATACATTTGACATAGATATTAGTTTAAGATATCAGTTTAAGATTTATGTAGCGCCAAGAAAGTATTAATTAGCTACTGACAATCTAGAAAGACAATCTACCACTTAAAACTACTGGCGCTTAAAGAAGAAAACATTGAAGTTAAAAGTATATAGGTTTTTTTTTTTGGCATACTTAAAGATCTACATTTACTCACAGTTTTTTTTTTTGGCATTTTACAGTATTATATATCACAGAAACACATCATTATCACTGGAAGGGACCTTAGACCCTTCTTTTACAGACACGAAATTTACATGAGTGACATGCTATAACATTGCGCCAACTTCAAAGGGGGCCTGAGGCCCTAAGAGGTGCTAAGTGATTTGAGAGAGCTTTTGCTTCACTCAGTGATCTTCACTCTTTGCTCCTCTATTAGGACCCCAATTTTAGGCATAACATTCAGGAAAATTTAATGTATGAGACTTTCCACTCATTGATGTCATTTGGTTATGAGAATGGGATATCCACAAATTGATTTGAAGTCTTTGGGCGGAAAAGATGCTCCATGATTACTGAAAATAACAAAAATACTTGTGCTCTAATTTGGACTAGCAGTACACAAGGCAGAGGCCGAGTCACTCTGTCTCATATTAACTGCTGTAGATTCTGTAAAATAGATAAATGGTTTAAAATATTCATCTCCATTTTTTTTCATATTCAAGACACTAGCCATGTTTCCTTCAAATGCCTCTCTCCACTTCACAGAATCTCCTTGTCAGAAGAGTCCTCAGAAAGCCAACTAGTCCAGCTCACACCTTGCTTTCCCATTCAATAGGACAAGTGGACTCCATTAAAGAATGAAGTGGGCCATCTGCATCTGGGATCTTAGTTGCATGGTAATGTTGTGACAAAAGGAGCATAACTGCCCAAAGGGAGCACTGGAGGAGATACTCACTGACTTCTCTCTCACAATCTCTTGGCACACAGCCACCTTCTGTGGATGGCTCCAGAGGCTATGTACAGAACATCTCAGTACCAACGCACAAGCCTTTAGAGTTTTGAGATCATAAAATGCTAGAATTAGCCAATAAATTTCATGGAGGGGTTACTATGTACATAGTACCAATCTAGGTGCTGTGGGGTTATATAGAGAAGTACAATGTCTGGTCCTGGCCCTCAAGAAGTTTAAAATCTAGTTGGGGAAAAAAAGACATACATAAAAGGTTAAATAATGACTTAGAACAATGAAATCCCTGTAAGGCAGCAATTAGGTTACAGATGGATGGTATGAAGAATGGGTTATGGATTTACATCATTGTCCTTTTTAATGGTCAGTGAAGGCTTGATGAAAGAAGTGGGTTGGGGCTGGGCTTGAAGAAATGTAGATTCTAAGAGAAAAAAAACTTACTGTAAAATATTTCCAAGGTAAACAGTTTTTGGTAGAAATCTGAACATTTTATTTGATAGGCAAATGTCCTCTAACTTCGTAAGAATAACTTTTTGTGTATGTTACATTTGTAAAGGTCAGATTTAAAAGACAACAGGAGGGGAGGAATAAGGAAAAAACCAATAGTTCTGTCAATGTGACATCTACTTAAAGACTAATTTATTAGGATTCAAAGCTTTCATGTTAACAGACTAAAGAGATTGGGATTTCTTAATTTGTACACTTGCTTTCTTTAGGTGCAGAACTTGAATTATGCAGATAATGCTTTTATTTTATAATACTTTTAAAAATTTTAAAATGCTTTTATTTATTCTGGAGAACTGGATCTCTGTGCAATCTTTGGCAATAAAGTAAGAAAAGACCAATAAGTGTTTTTCTAATTATCATGTAGAGTAATTACAACAGTAGGACATCAAATTGGTTCTTGAATTAAAGTTGCCCTCTTTCATAATCACCAAACTAATGAAATTGAGATGCAGTAGGTGCATTCAAACAAAATGATCCAGCAAAACAAATATGTTGATAAATATTGAAGAATACTTCTAAAACTGCTGCAGTGAGGCATTGGATTCATTGCTATATAATTGATTGGCACTGATCATTTGGTGTATATTAAGAATTTGGAAAGTTTATTCTAACTAAAAGACAGTGGGTCCAAGAATTCAATTGAGCTCTATTCCTCAGCAGTAGACTGTTTCATCTGAACTAGAGGCATCTGTATTTTCATGCAGTTTTCCTGACCACTTTAAAAATCACACAGCCAGTCACTAGAAGTTTGTAATCAAGTGGATGTAACTCACACTTAACTGAACATGGCTGAGTAGCTGCCATCTATGAAAAAAATGACTGTACTCTGGATTGTGGAATTATGCATTTTTCTGATTCAATATATTTACAAACATACAAAACTTGACAGTATTGATCAAATTAATGCCTAGCTATTTTCTTTAACTTTTAAATATTATTAAAGTTTATTTGATTACATATATTCTACAACATAGTTAATATTGTAATGTTTGGTATTTACAGCTGGCCAAAAAGAAAATTATACCTTAAATAAAAAGTACTTAGCTTTGAATGGGTGGCAACATTTTTCACAATCTGTATAACTGAACCCAACAATGTCAAACCATCTCTTAGAAGGGATACTGTTCGACAGAGTAGGCAGGTATACCTTTACGATAGCAGTGGGATGTAGAATAAAGCACATCCAGCAGACTATTGAGAACCCTTTAGAGTTTTCTTTCTCCAAACCTGTTAGAGACCAACTTCACCTAGCCGGCACTCTTTAATTGGGGTTCTATGCTAACAAGCAGATTTTTTGCTTTGGGCTTGTTTGTTGTTTTTTCTCCATTAGAGTCTGCGTCACCTATGATCCTAAGATCATCTCTCCGATTGACATAGCATCCATCTCCAGAAGAAGTAAGATGCACTTGTGAAAGAAGTTACCACATAAGCAACAAAATAACTTGGTTTTTAATCCTTCTGAGTTCAGACATGTCACACTATATGCAATATCTACTTCAAAAGAAAAATTTGGTCACGGAATACTAATTTGATTTTATATTGCCCTTTCCCTCTGGTATGCCCATCTACATCTCTAATACATGCTAATCACCACACTTAGTATTTTGTACTAATACTATAAGCAACCAAACCTTAAGTTTCCTGATTCTGCTAATATTTATTCATAGTGGCAAACATTTCTAATGCTATTTTATTCATCTTAAGAGTTTGGAATCAGAGTCCCCTTTAAGAAATAAGGGGCCTGTCTGGATAAATAAACTTTTGATAGGTTTTGTTTGTTTGTTTGAACCAGATAAAATATTGTATTTCCAATACAGATATTTCTGAACCAGCATCCACTCAATCTCATAAAGAAACAGTCAAAAATTGGCAGCTATGGCACTCAACATATAAACCAAGATGCCCCTAATTCTATAGCATGCAAGAGTATAGTTGCTAAGAGGTTAAACTGACCATCCATTTTAATAGGTGTTAAGTAAACTGGTACAGGTAATGAAATACATTTAATTGGATTAAATTGTAATAGTATACTGATATGATTTCAATCATGTAGATGATGCCTGTTTATTTTGCATTACAGTTATGGTCTGCCTGGTGAGGGAGAGTATTGAGGAAATCATTCTAAGTCTCAATTTTGTTTAGCTGTGGTTTTAAAGGTCTTTCAACTTTATGTACTGGAAATTAATCATAGATAGTATTTTTCTAAAAAAGGAACTGAACTGGGAGACTTATGGGTGGGTCAACATTTGATCAAATTAGAATTGGTAATTACTAAAGATATTAAATTTTATTTGACTAGTTTAGGGATTAAGAGGGACATATAGGACCCCCTTGCAATTTAGAGATTCATGATCACAAAATATTTATGCATGGCATGCCATTTAACTGTCTTCCCACTGCAGTACAAAGAGTATTTAATATAGACTTTAGTTAATTTGCCATTGTGTAGCGCTTTAAGATGTTAACATGTTAATTGAGCCAATTTAATCTTTGGACCCTCACAACAACCCTGTGGGGTAAGTACTACAGGTATTAGTAACCTCATCTTAAGGATGAGGAAACTAGAGGCTTAGAGAGGTACAAGATGACTTGCCTCGCCTCTCACAATGCTCTGATGACATTAAGCATTTGGCACGCTGTAGTACTACCTTAAGGATATACTCTTTCCCATGGCATGCCCCAAAAAATAAATAAATAATTATGATGGTAACTGAATAGTAAAGAATCTAAAAGGGAGAAAAAGGCTTTTAAAAAATAATCACCATATAATGATATTTAGGATTTTCTCAAGGGGGAAGGGAATGTCTAGAATGCATTATTTGTGAATGGTAAGATTTTCTGAAGATCTTAAATTTAGTTTCATAGACCTTGAACTCTCAAGTCGGATTAAAAAAAATTAGTTTCCCATGTACATATGGGTTTTTTAAAAATTTGATTCTTTAGATGTTGGAACCCATAAAGTATGATAAATTCCATAAAGACCCAATACCAACAATTTGATTTGCCTCAGGATAATCTCACCTCATCAAGTTTTCTTTTAAAGATGGGACTTCGTAGGACTAAGAAGGTCCCTTCTTAATTAATACAATGTGAATGAATATATCTTACACACTTTTCTTGTTTATCACTTTTCACAGTTCTATAGGCCAAGACTTTCCATTTAGTTTTGAAGTAAATGCTATTAGGGATGCTAAGTGAAATGTAAACGAAGGTGGCACTGTACATCTAGGATAAGGAGGGAAGTAGTTGAATGGGAAAAAAAATCTCGCATCAAATTTCTCTGATAAGGGTTTGGTATCCAAGATATATAAACAATTAACAGATATATACATATATATATATATATATTTGTCTTGTAGATTAATGTATGAAAAAATGACATTCACCTGAAAGCACAATTAGGCTACTACTTTGCTGCCTGCACAGATATTATCAAGAATTATTAACTTACCTTTATAGCTGTGCATTTACCCTGCAAAGATTCAAACCGTGGCTACATTCAGACACCTTCAGTATACATTTTCCATATCTATGAACCCATAACTCATGTTTTAAAAGCAAATATTTGCCAGATTTTGACTGATTTTTTGACTTATTTGACGAATACTGACAAGGACTTCAAGAATTCCTTGTGTACTTTTAAATTTCATTAGTGTATTATGGATATGATCTGTAAAAACTGATTTTAAGGGAAGTTTACTCAAATTTAGGACAATGGCATTGTACAGCTGAACAGATTCAACCTATTATTTCAGACACTGTGACAAAAGAAAAAAAGGCTACCATAGTGAAGGCTATGCCGAAGCTAGCAGAATTGAAGTCTGGAACAACTCTAATTTTTCTGGTACTCAGTTTTTCCAACGAATGGATGACCTATATACACTTTGAACGTATAGTATGTCCTGAATTATTTTTTTCCAAGATAAATTATTTGGTAGAGGAAGATCAACTGTGATCTCTTATCACTTTCTTTTAATCAGGGTGGGGGGGGAGGAGAAAAAACTTCTGACAAAACGAATTTTTTGATAAAATTTAGGACTAGAATTGCCAATGCAATGAATTTTCAAGAAAACACAAGTCACAGTCTCTCTGGGTTACAGATTCCTCAACTCTAAAATGAGAGGACTCGACTAGATAGATAAATCATAAGGCTCCTTTAGGATCTCAGATCTAGAGCTGATCAGAGACTACCTAGTCCAGTCTCATTTCACAAATGAGACCCAGAGAAGTTAACTGACTTGTCCAAAGTCACATAGGTAGTACTGTTTGGATTTTGTTTGTTGTTGGTTCTAATTTTCATTAGTTTGCATAGATATCGTACTACCTGTGTGACCTTGGGAAAGTCATTTAACCCTCTTAAGCCACAGTTTTTACATTAGTAAAATGAGAGGATTGACCTAGATGGCCTCTGAGGGCCCTCACAGCTCTTGAGGGGCCTTATCAATTATCTCTCAAATCTGACTCTGGGGAACCTGAATCCCAGAGAGGTTTTGACTAGAGCTAAAGCCTCTTACTTTATATCTCACACATGTTGTAAAGTAATATTTATCATTAAGATGCTTAAAGAATGGAAGATAGCCAAAGAAAAGCTTAAAATGATTTTCACTAGGGAATGGATATTACAGTTTCATCTTTAGATTTTTTTTTAATTGGCCAACTTAATGAAGATGGAAGAGAATCTCCCTATATTTAACCTAAATTAAGGAAATTTGCAGTGTCTTTAAGTATTCCTACGTTGTCAGTTTTAACCTTGTATTTGTTTAGAGCCACAATGTTTATAACAACTTGACATTAATCTTTAATTGCCAAAGAATGCATGTTTTTTCTTCTGTCATCTCCATTTGCTAAATTTTAAAAATCAGTGTAGTTCAAGATTTTTGAAAATTAAATGATGCATCTACAAAAGCCATTTCCAAACAAGTACATTTAGTTTTAAAAAAAAAAAACTTTATTTTTTTTCCACATATCCTCAATGGGACTTCAAAATCTTATCTTGCTGGATTTAACACAAATACTCTAAGTCAATCAATGGTTCAACATGCTTTAATCCCTGATGAAAGGTGTTCTATTTCTGCTACTTAGATCTATACTGTGGGGAAAAAAAGAAAATAAAATTCTGTTGGATTATAATCAAAGTGTTAGTTAAGTGATACATAATTTGAAGGGTTAGATTGTTAGAGGGTTTTGGTTTTTTTTAGTTTTCTTTTCAATCTGAGATCTAATTTTTTATGTTAGGAGAGTATGTCATTATTTCACTAAGTCACAAATATTTACCACTGGAACATATGAATAATGAATTATTTTACAGTAAGTGTTTTAATTTTGATCAAGTTCACTTTCTTTAGTAACCAGACTGAGGAATCATGTTTTTTAGGAGCTCTGTCATCTGTTTCTGTAGTGAGCTCATGAAACATGATCTGTCTAGTAGTAAGGTCTGTACTGGGAGCAGTGCCCACCACCCCTAGCGTGATGGCCCTGGAAGTGCTGGTAGTGTGCATTGTGCACATGCTGGGACAGCCCAGACCAAGCCACATGCTGAGATGGGTGAGCCTGGTAATGGTGCATGTCAAAGTACTGAGGAGCCAGCTGATAGGAATGCTGCATGAGAGCACTGTCTTGCCTATGCTGAGGCGCAAACAGGGAGGGAGGGGCATCCTGGGCCAACCTGTGCTCAGCGTTGTAAAACTGCCCAGATGCCTGGGACCTGGAGTGGCTGGACCTGTGGTGTCTGCCCCGGGAGAATTCTCGGTGGTACTCGCGTTTGCTGTAGCAGCTCCTTCCAGCCTCTCGAGGCTGGGGGCACCAGTGAGCAGCAGGGGGTGCTTCTCCTCCATAAGCACCTAACAAGGGAAAAACAGCCATATACAGAAAAGCAAAAACGACAAAATTCTAATGCTAAGACAGAGATGTATATTTTGACATGTCTTTTCTCCTCAGTGGCCCTTTTCCACTTACTCAAAAGGCAACAAGCTCCAATTCACTGTTCTCTGTGATTTCTCCTATCATTTCCCACACTATCAAGAAGCTACAAAGCAGAGGGCGTATGGGTTTAAAGCATGTGAATGAAAAAAGAATTCAAGATGGAGATGGGTTTTTGGAAATACTTTTTAGAACTGTAGTGAAATCTAGATTTCTGGAGAGCTGGACTAAGCAAGTCACAGGTCATGTCACGTTATTTACACACCAAGATTCTGATAGTCAGGTCCGTACTCCTGACGGAACTCAGCAACAGGTCTGTACTCCTGGTGGTACTCAGCGGCAGCAGCAGCGGCAGCAGCAGCAGCAGCGGCAGCAGCAGCACGATGATACTCCTGGTGGTACTCCTGATGGTATTCCTGTCGGAATTCCTGATACTCCTGCTGCCCATATTCTAGCTGCCCAAATTCTAGCTGTCCATAATCTTGACCCCCAAACTCCTGACCGAACTCCTGGCCAAACTCCTGACTGTATTCCTGTCGGAAATCCTGCTGGACAAGCTGCCTGTGATCATGCTGCACCAGCTGCCTGCGATCCTGCCTGCGATCATGGCGGTTGGAATGCCTGTGATCACGTCTGTTAGACTTCCTCTGACCTTTTTTCTGATCTCTGTGTGCTCCCTGTCTGTTCTCCTGCTGGCCAGTTGATCGTTCCCGGGCACCCAGTCTATTGTCCTGGCGGGAAGCCTGCCTATTGTCCTGGCGAGAAGCCTGCCTATTGTCCTGGCGAGAAGCCTGCCTATTGTCCTGGCGAGAAGCCTGCCTATTCTCCTGCTTCTCCTCCTGCTTCTCCTCCTGCTTCTCCTCCTGTTTCTCCTCCTGCTTCTCCTCCTGCTTCTCCTCCTGCTTCTCCTCCTGCTTCTCCTCCTGCTTCTCCTCCTGCTTCTCCTCCTGCTTCTCCTCCTGCTTCTCCTCCTGCTTCTCCTCCTGCTTCTCCTCCTGCCTATCATCCTGCCTGTCTTCCTGGACGGCCACCTCCCTGGTTTCTGATCTGCAACCCTTTCGACCATCCCTGCTGTAACTGGATCTGCTCTTTGACCTGTACTCTGCCCTCTGCTTCTTCCGATGACGTCCGTAGTACTTCTTCTTGTTCTTAGCTGCCTTTTCTTTTTCATCATCACTGAAATCAACAGCCTGGAGAGGGAAAAAGTACATTACTGCTACCACATGATATTCCCATTGATGCCAGAAGCAATTAATGCATTAGGGATTCCAGATCTACATTTTAAAAAATGCATTATTTTAATTAAACAAAATGCATGTCACCAAGTTTACCAATGCTAATTTTTGTTTCAGTAATGAGAACAATTCATTTGTTGATTTTATAATACTTCTGTTAGTATTTCACAATGTTTGGTGATAAACTGGAAAGACAGGTGGAAAATGGACTTACTTCGGGTGGTGGCTCTAGGTCATTCTTCCAGGAAGCATCAGAACCCCTATCCCTAGAAATTCAGAAAATAAAGCAATGCATATTCCACAATGTAATCTCAAGGAAGAGAGAAAATGCTAATAAAACAAACATCAAGCGATAGAAAAAAATTAAGTACTAAAACTATGAAATTTAGCTATGCCAATTAAAATTATGGTAAGAAGTACTTACCTAATCCTGTCCGTGAATATGTAGCGAGTGAAGTGCTGGATTGAAGGGGCAAAATACATGATGTCCCGGATTTTGATATCCTTTCTCTTGATGTGTTCCAAACAACTGAATCGCAGCACATAGAAGGGATGTGCAACGGGCCCAAAGATCTCGAAAATCTAGGGGGGGAGGGGGAATTGGGAGAGAGGTAAATATCAGAATTGAAAAACAACAACAAAACATACAAGGGTCAATTTAGCTACAAACCGGATTTGGTAATATTTCTAAAGCGAGGATTTAAAAGCAATTTTGTAGACTCTGACATGATTCAAATAAAGTGTTCATGACAGCAGTGATGGTGTTTGAGAGGCTGGTAGCCTTACTGTTACTAGCTCTGAAAATTATAATGTCTTTTAACAGTTAAAGGAGGAAGGAAAAAAAATCTATTGATATGATGCACTGTCAGCTGCATTGGGTAAAATGTTCTCTTTTTAAATGTATACAAACCTTTCCAGCAGCATGTCGGTTGCTCTTGAAGATCATGCTATCTTCACAAACTGGTGGCAGGTCAGTCACAGATTCAATTATTACTGAAAAACCAGACAGAATGATTTCGTGCATTTAAAAGCAGTTTTAGCCAAAGGTAGTTTAGATGTAAATGTTAATGTAATGTTAAAGCTGATAATTTCAATGCAAGTTAAAGGAGATTTGAAGGCAGGATCTTACACCTTAAAACCTATCCTTGGGATGTGGGAAGTGCGCTATTAGCTAAGAAGAGGGCTTATCGTTTATAAGGCAGAGCCGACCCTACAAATCATAAAATTTTTAAAAGTAGAAATTAAACCATATTATTTATCACCAAATTTTAGCTTTGGACATTTACATAAGCAAACAATTAATAAAGACATTTTAGAATATCATGAAAATCCCCATTTTTAGACGTTCCTCCCACTTTTAAGACTTTTTTTCCACCCCACCCCCCCCCCAAGCATTTCCCTTTATCCTGCCCTCAGGCATTATTTGATGATACATGAAAAGCTTTTACAGGACTTAAAGCATCTTCTGCTGGCACAGGTGGTATAGCAGGTATGGATTGCACAATAATATGGTCTTTTTCATCACAGCCATCTCTTTGAACTTCCCAGATTCTATTGATTATATTGTACTTTTTTTTTCTTAAAAAACAAAATAATTAATTGAAACCCATTGTAAGCTCTCATTTTCTCATTGATCTAAAACATCCAGATGCTGATCTAATAAATTCTGACACGAAAAAATAAAGAACAAATAACACTATTACATACATACATGTAATAATTCAATCTGTTGGAAAACTGAAATTTAACAATTTAAATATTGTTAGGTGAAATATTTACGTGTGGTAGTGAATGTACCCAAGTTATTCACAGGCATTAAGATTAGTGAATTAACAAATTTGGGGCTGGGTTTCACACAGCCAGGAATAAAACTGAAGGTTAGGGAAGAAGCATTTTATGACAAATGAAATGTTTTATATGTATGTCTTAATTGGAAGGACTCTGGACATTTATCACTACCAAATATGTAAGGAATCACTATGTATTGAAAGCCTACTTGTGACCCAGGGCTGGTCTGAACCTACGACTTTCATTTTTGTAACTACTGCCTTCTCTCTAACGACATGGTACAACAAAAGGGAGTACTCAAATTATTTAGATCTGAGTTCTATTCTTTACTCTGACTTGCTATGCGATTTTGTGTAAATTTCTCTGTGTTTCGGGCAATGTAATTATGTTCTTCTTACCTACCTCAGAGGTAACTGTGATGACAAATAACTTCATTATGCATTTTTCTTCACATTGTGGAGTAAATGGTATGTTAAGTTCTTATATATTTTGAAATTTTGAAAATTATGCAACTGTATGCAAAGTACTGACAAAACCAAGAGAATCCAAGAATTTCATAATGATTCCCTAAAGAGCAGTACAAAAATCACAGTACTTAAATATAAAGAAAATCCTTTTTACCTTTTCCTTAATTGATTGCAAGATAAAATAACAAAGAAAATATAGATCACTAAGAAAATGTGTCAAACAGTTAAGGATAAATAGTGAATATTGTTAACAAAACATTTTACATACCTAGTTTTTCGATAATACCTGAAACCCTCCCAAAGGGCTGTAGTTCAACACTTTCAGGCAGAATGAGAGTCATGTCATCTGCTGGAGGAGGTGCCTACAAATAAAAGTGTTAATTTAGCTACTAAAGACGATGGGGAAACCTACTACTCATATATTTATAACAGCATTTTAGTGTTTACGAGACATACTGCATACGTGATCTCATACGATCCTCATAATAACTAAGTAAGCAATTCAAGTCATGCCATCTTCTTTTTTCAGACATTTTTGTGATGACATGAGATCCTTCCTACTATGGACACAGTTGGATCCATATGACCCTGGAGAATAAATGGGGCTATGGATCAACTACTTTGTTCTCATCCTATCCTACCTAAGAGTTGGTAAAAAACAAAAATACAACTCATTGAAGAGAAAGAATTCAGTCTGGACCTAGTGTATAAACTTTAACCACACAATTAATCTTAATTTATCAACAACTCTGGAGAGAGCACTTTAATAAGCTCCCTTGAAAAATCTCTTGATTGTCTAGACATCATCACCAAAAAGCATTAATTAATTAAATGTTTAATTGTGCATGACACTGTTAGGCTTTGTGCCAATAGAACCAGACTACACCATTAAATTTCCCTCTTAAAAGACAATGCTTATTATTTTGAACTCTCATTACCTCCGTCAGTGTTTTCCTCCTACTTTTTCCAAAATTATTGTTACTTGCCAAAGACCATGAGAATGTATTTGAGAATTAGCCCACACAAATCCAAAACAAATAAAAATCCTATCCCAACAAAAAATTTAGTTTAACAAAAAAATTCAAAGGACAAACTAAATTTTTCTGTAATTCACTGATTTACACAATATTCCTGAAAAATGACTTTTTCAAGTTGAATCAAATTTTAAATGCACAAAAGGAGCTCCTTTTTGAAGTGAATTATGGAAATTATTTCTTTTGGACTACAGAAAATCTGTATCTAAATTATCTGCTATGAAAAGTATTTTCACTGAGCAAGGTGTGTTTGTATTTTGATTTTAAATGGGATATACAAGTAGAATGTTTTTCCCCCCAGTCTTTCTCCATTTATTAAAATACCTTATAATGGACTATCTAACTCTAGGTAGCAGGTATAGAAATTTTAATTACCCAACCCGCTCATTTCAATTGCAAAGAATAGGTATACAAAGTGTACAGCTCTGATTAGGATATTATCTGTACCTCAAAAATGGAGGTCAAATGTATTTTTATACAAACACATCTCATAATTAATTCTAAGTCTTTTAGGACTTGTGCAGGATATGTAAGTTCTATAGGTCAGTTATTTCATGTTTAAAAATGCGCTTGTCCAAGAATAATTATGGTTTGCAATAAACTAAGAAAAAGTGAGATTTTCTTCCCATTTCAATTGGAAGAAACTTAAGTTCCAAATTCGACTAGTATATCTTTGAAACACTAATAGAAATGGCGTGGCAGCCATATAAGGTGACTATAGCTGTCTGTGATTCTAATGGTCAGTAAATATCAGTCAATTATAGTTCTAGCGCTAACTGAGCAAGTTCCATTCCATGTCAGCTGCTAGGTTTTGGAGCCATCTGTGCATTTAAATGTTATTTTTCTTAGGTCACTTCGATTTACTAGGGTCAATTAATTCAAATCTAACCCCATTTTAAAACATACAAAAGCCATAATATTAACCAAGTAAGAGTTATATTTATATCACATGTTATGATGGATTAGCCACTAGGGCTAATTTCCATTTTCCTAAGAGAAATAGAATTCATTTCTTTCTCTGCTAGAGTACAAGATGTTCATGAAGGCTTCTGGTTAAAGATAAAATCTCATAGTATATTAAGCTATGTGATATTAAAAAAACAAGACAACAAGAGTACAAGGTATATGGCCACTCACAAATGAACCACACCCTGAAAGATGATACCTATCATCTAAACCCCACATTTGTATTGTTTTTATAGTTTACAAAAAAAACTATCTATACATATTCTAATGAAATTCACATTTCTATAATGTTTAAAAGTTTACAAAGTGCTTTTCTCATACCAAAGATGAGACACAACTATTACAACTTTTTCAGATGTAAAGAATCCCAAGGCTCAAAAAGACTAAGTGATGTACCAAAGGTCACACAGCTAATAAACGCCAGAGGTCAAGTCTCCTGATTCCAAGTCCAGACTCTTTTCAGCACCAGACATGCTACTTCCCATATTTAATCCTACAACTTCGTTAAGTAGGTAGGATAAGTACTATTGTTCCTATTTTAAAGATCAGCATATTAATGCTGAAATAAAATCTCATGTTTCACGGGATAAGTGGAATATATACTTATTCCTTCATAAAAACTACATTGTTTATATGGTGAGATGATGTTATTGACCTACTATCAATAGGACTCGTGCCCCAGACTGTTTTCAGTAAGAATTATACTGTTTTTAGTAAGAAATGTCATGCTGATTGAATCCCATGGTCCAATAGCTAATGATACCAAGGGACTTGTGGAAGGTCATCGCTGTTTGTGACATCCTAAACATACATTTTTTACATTAGAGAATTATGACAAATAAGCCCATAAAGGGTTTGGGGCCAACAGTGTAAGGGCATAAATGCCCAGCTAAGCTATCTGAATTTTAATTAGTAGAATATGGAGACATTTGAGATTTTTAAGTAGGGGTGTGGTACTATTTAAGATAGGCAAAAACCCCTCTGGTTTCTAATATCACTTCTAAAGATGGTTAAAGTTTTGTTGATTTGGGGGGATATAAAACCAACAGGTTTTATGGAATGGCATCCATCCTGTATAGCTCCTATAGAGCAGGATTTTTGTTTATTTCTTTTTTATCTCAACTCCCATGTCCTCATTTGTAAAACAGGGAAAATATCAAGTACTTAAATTATATAACTTTTAGAGTTGTGATGAGGAAAGCACTTTGCAAACTATATGAATGTGCCATCATTATGATTATTCTTTCAACACACCTGTTACACCCAGAGATGCAATTAAGCATAAGTCAACAAATGCTTTCTCCCACCTAATTCTCATAGATGGGTAAGACCTGGAAAAACCATTGAAACGGCTTCCTCCAAAACAATCCTAATTTGATCTTTCTGCTTAGCTCTTTTTTCTTTTAGGCACACTGATTTTCACAGGTGTTATAAAGACCTCCCACTTGAATTCCCAGACATTTGCCTGTAGAACTCTTAAATAGACCTAGGTCAACTTAACAATGGCTTCTCTGTGGCCATTCAGTCCTCCTATGGAAAAATTCACTTTCCCTCCTAGGGAGGACCCACCCCTTTTCCTCTACCCTGAGACGGTCAAAGAAGTCACCTATGACCTCAAGGGCAAAAAGAATAGTTGGGAAAACATTCACTCTTCAGGTAAATAAGGATTTTATTAATTTAGTGGCCAGAGACATAGCCGCAGTTAACTTTTCTCCAAAATTAAACCCATTTAAAAGCCCAAAGTTTAATAAAAACCAAAATCTGTTAGCATCTGAAAGCGCATCTGAAATTATTATACGATTTAATTCAGCAAGGATTTATTAAACAAAAACTGGTTGCAAAATCTCTTAAGAAGGAGCAACCATGCCAGTGGTGAGACAACAGAAAACTAAAGCAGACTCCATCACGACCATAAAAATGGAGCAAATAAATCCATAAGAGCAAGCTCTTAACTACTGTGCCCCCCCCGCCACACCCTGACACCCCCCACATCCCTCCCCCGCCACACCCTGACACCCCCCCACATCCCCCCCCCCGCCACACCCTGACACCCCCCCACATCCCTCCCCCGCCACACCCTGACACCCCCCACCCCCCCTCCCCCACCCCAACCCATGGTGCAAAACAATAGAAGGTTCCAGATTCTCCCAAATTAAAAAAGCAACAGGGACTTTGTTAAATCATAATCCATCACTACATCATTCATGTAAACTCTCCATTAAGCAGTTAAATAGCCTGATGGTTAGCCTCTGCCACAGCCTCAGTGGCAGTGTGCCCTATGCAAACAAATTACCACCTTTCATGTAACCCTGTTCTACAAGGCAAGTAACAATAGGAAATAGACCTTGGTTTAGATAGAAGATGAAATTAAGTCAGACTCACATAAATTAACATTCCTTAAATAAACATTCCCCTTGTGAAGCATCCTTTAAAAAAAATCAGCTGTTTATGTTGTGTGTTCTGTTTTTTTTAAACATGTTGAAGGAGAAAATGATACTCATAAAAAATGCAAATGATCTGTTAGAAACCAGGCTGTGAAACTTTAAGGAAATTATAGTAAAAGCTATCTTGCTAGGAAAATTATGACTGCAAAAGGATAGTCACATATGACAAACATTGCTGTTTTCTCTCTTTCCCATCTGTTAGTTTGGGAAGAGAAGGCAAACTGAGATTTTTAGGGTACAAGGTGACTAATGCCTTTTCTTAGAACTAGCAAAAGGCAGTCACAGATCAAGGTTGTTGGATAACCAAATCTTAAGCATCAGCCAGGTCTGTAAGAGCCTGGATGCTTTTAACACGCCAAACTCCCGTAAGTGAAAGAACCAGTTAAAGGTCTCTATTATGGCTTTTAAAAGGTATACATTTTTATATCAGTGTTACTGCAAACAGAAGCAGCCAGGAAATAAACAGCCTCCTTGGTACCAGTTTTTAAACAAAGAAGTTACAGCCAGGACCCTATTCTCACAATTATATTGAGTCCTGGTCATCTCTAGATATACTCCCAAGTCTCTTAAAAGACACTGGTGGAGTAAAAGACTAATAAATACTAACACCTAATCAATTTCTACTTTGTTTCTTGAAATGTCTTAACTAAAACAATGATTTCTTATTATTATTGAGCCCAATTCCCTAACCTATGGATCATAAGACATGGTTGGTTGCATGTAGAGTTGTAAATTGGACCGTGAAGTGTCACCAACAGTTAAGAGGCAGGAAGAGAGGTACACTTCCTATTCTTTGACACTGGGAAATTTAGAATAAGAAGCACAGAGTGTTTGAACTGGAGGGATCTTAAAGATTACCAGTCCAAATCAAGCCTTAATTTCAAAGATTAGGAAACTAAGGCAAAGTCAGGGCTATCATCACCTTTAAAAGGTTTTTTGTTTTTTTTTTTTAGCTTTTTGAGGTAGGAAGGTGGGAAATGGGCTCAGTGTGTTTGGAAAATTACGTTAAGAAATGAAAGGGTCTCAGATTCTTACATCAGCAGCAGGTATATCTCTCCTCTTAAAGCAGAAGATGCTCTTCTGTTTCGGCGCCCTGGCCTGATCATCTTCTTCTTCCTCCTCATCATCAGGGCCACGAAGTTCTCGGATTCTACAGGATGTGGCAGAGCTTTCAGAATCCGAGTCACTGTAGGAAAAAAGTCACAAATTTAGCAAACTCTTCCTACAACATTAAAATTGAAATATACTTTGCCGAAGCCCAAACTGGAAAATCCCTGGTTTACCACTTCAAAAGACCTGTTTTACATCTATTTTTAAGAGAATTTCATGAGTTCATCCCTCTCCCCATGCCCCAAAAAATGCATCTCTGATGGCTATTCTAACAAATAGGCTGGCATTCTCAGTCAAAAGATATAGTCTCCTGCCGGGCTGGTCTTTGAAGCCTTTTTTTCAATTTGCTGGGCATTTCTCAATTAACACCTACCTTCCATCTCCTCTTGCAATTTTTCATTTCAACAATGTTACTTCAACTAAATCTAGTAAAAAAGCAGAAGCATGATAGCATTTTTCCTCTCACAAATACTGAGCCCCTTTCTGATACATATTTTCCCTAACAGCTTAAAACTCACCTGCCTTCCTCAGGGACTCGGATTCTTAAATAGGCATAGGCACACCCCATGCCGAGAAAAGCAAAGGCTGCCGAAATCTCGTAAACTTTGCAGGGCACCATTGGTACCATTTTGTGATGCTTCAAAGCTCAAGATGAAACTAATGAAATCTCACTTTTTTCCTAGTACCATCACATCGACTAAGTTTCTGAGAAGTATTTCTGAATTTGCTAAGATCGAGTTCAGAGCTAGAAAGAGTGTTAGAATTCATCTAGCCCTGGAGTGAAGGAGGAAGAGGGAAGGAAAGTTTCCTTCTCTTCCCCAAGAAGGAATAAAGTAATTTTGCAGTACTGCTCTGGCAATATATACCTACTCTAGCCCAGCCCCCTCAGCACGCCCAGCCCCCTCATCCTGCCCAACCTCCTCCTCGCACCCAGTCCGCTACTCAATCAGGGTAAAGTGCCAATCCTGGACCACGCCCCCTAACCTACACAAAAAAATCTATCTCCTCCGCAGTAGAAAGAGCACGGCACTTGGGAATAATAAAAAGAAAAAAGAAAAAAACAAAAAACCTGGGGTTCCGATGCCCTTTAAAATACTTTTTATCAGTTAAAACTATAAGCAAGTCAGCCTCTAAGACAAAATTTCTTCATCAAATGAGGAAACTGGAATCTGCAGGAACTATTAATATAATTACTAAAACAACAATCCTTTGCTGTAAGAACAAAATGAGAAAACATATACAAAGCATTTTGAAAAAAATAATTAAGTACAAATATTAATGTAATAATATGAAGCTACTAAACCTATCCCCTTCTCTCCAAAGATACTAAATCAGTGCAATTATGCAGAAAAAAATATATTAACTTTCACAATTCAGTATAAATCTCAAAGTAAAATTCAACTAATTCAGCAAAGAAGGAATGCTCTATGTACGCAAGCACCTAAGGTTTTCTATAATAGGGCTAGGCTCAATGTAAGGGCTCTGAAATAAGCGGAAAGAATAAAGTATCAATATCTTGGGTCCAGACTAGATTCTTCTCTCCCTCCTTTTCAATCTGCTCAAAGTATCTGCTACCATATAAATGTACAGCTCTGACTGAAGCTTAACCAATAACTAAGGGGAAAAGGGGAGGAGTTAACGATTAAGGATCAAAGAGCACTTTTTTTGGTGGAGGTAGAATCCGTTAGAAGAGTGAAAAATGACTAATTGTCTTCCACTTTAGAGAAGAAAAGCAAAATAGTCCCTCAGATTAAGCATCCCCCTAAGAAATACTTTTTTTTGATGGGAGGTTGCTGCAGGAGGGAAAAGCTGATTTAAGGCTAGGAGAGGAATGTGGGACTAATCACCCCACTAATAATCCATAACCCCCTTTTTGTGGCAATGAGATTTAATGCAGGAGGGTCAAAAATGATTGCTAAATGCACAAGACCTAGGGGTGAGGGGAGAAGAGAGGACTGATAACCCCATTAAGGTTTGCAAGCGACTTTTTTGAGTGGGGAATTAAAACAGTCAAGATTTTGCAGGGCAAAGGAACATCTAGTCACCCCAATAAAACATCAAAAAGCATTTTGGGGAGGGCTAGAAGGGGGGAAGGGTTAAAATAGTTGTGACTAAAAAGAATGAGTACTAATCATTTCATTAAGAATTGAAAAGCATCTTTTAGGAGAGAGGAGTTAAGTCAGAAGAGTAAAATATCATTGCTAAGTACTCATGACTTGGGAAAGAATATTTACCCCAATTTAGGGTTGCAAAGCATTTTTGGGGGGAGGAAGTAGAGTCAAAAGATTCCCCAATTTGAGAGGAAGAAGAGCAGACCGATTATTTTGATCAAGAATAACAAAGCACTTTTAAAACAAAACACCAACTACATATGTTGTAATTTGTTGAGAAAAAAAGGAAGACCAATCAAATCCAAATAAGGATTATTAAAATTCATTGTCGGGGGTCGGGGGGGGGGGGGTCAAGTGGAAGTGCTGCAGGAGGGCAAAAATATGTACATATACATGTATATATTACTAAACAGTTGTGCACATGGAACGCAGGAAGGTTCACCACCTCATTAAAAATCGAAAAGCACTTTTGGTGTTGGTGCCATTAAAGCAGAAAGGTAAACAATTATTGATAAATTCTTCTGACTTTGGAAGGAAGACCGGCGAATCCCCTAGATTAACCATGCCAAAAAACTTCAGTATTTTCCAGAAAGAATGGTTGTCAAAAGATACTGCTAAACATTTGCGTGGCGGACGAAGGAGAGGAAACCAATCACTCTATTAACAAGTGGCAAAGCACTTTTTGAGAATGAAAAGTGTAAAATTTTGAAGTGAGGAGGAAGACTTAATTGCCTCAATTAAGCACAGTAAAGAACTTGGGGAACGGTACTCGAAGCAGGGTTAAAAGTTATTGCTAAATACGAGTGTGATGGGGAAAGAGGAAAAGAGGTTCTTCGCCCCAACGGACAAGTTAAATTTTTTCCCCTTTGGGGGAAAGTGCAGCCAAAAACAAAGTGGTCGCTTAATACTCATTCATGACTTGGAGGAGAAACGCTGAGGGCGTTATCGCCTCAATTTACAAACACCAAGCACTTCTTTAGAAGCACACTTGGAAAGGGCAGAATGCTATCGACCGGTCTGTGACTTGAGGAGAGAGATGGCTAGCACTGCAATCCAATTATGAACATCACTTTTTTGGAGGGAGAATGGGCATGGCAGGGGCCATCTAGGCTTCTCCTAAAGACCAGCAATTTTGGAGGCAAGTCATTGAATTGACTGCAAAGCTCTTTTTGTCGAGCTACTGCTCAGGCCCAGACACTGCAGCGGGGAAACAGCACAAAATGCTTTCTTTTTTTTCTAGAGGAAGAGAAATTCGATAGTGTAAAAAGTTATTGATGGCTAGATCATCCCCCAGCGCTCAGGCATGAAGCAGGCTTCACCAGATACTTTTGGGAGGGGGCGGAGGGAAGCAAGAGCAGAAATATCAACAGGTCAAGGGTCAGCCTGGCCTACTGAAGAGGAGTAAAGGCAGACGAGCATAAACGGTGTCTGTCGCTTTTGTCGCATCCCCACGCCCCCAGCCCCAGAGCTCGGCCCCCAGGCTGCACCAGGACAGCCCAGGCCTCCCCTCCCCGCCCCCCCCAGGCACACACACACCCCTGCCCCGAGGAGCAGGGGGGGGGCCTCTTTTTCACACCTGTCTGAGTCCCAGTTGTGCATGGGCTTGGCTCGGCTAGGTCCAGGCATGCAGTCATCATCGTAGTCCATGGGCTCTTCTTTGCCCACTTTGAGGGGCTGCTCCCAGACCACCAGGGGCAAGTTGGCATCATCCTCATCCTCGTCTTCGTCCTCATCCTCATCCTCACTGTCATCTTCGTCGACATCCATGATCTTATGGCTTGGTCCCGGTTTGGGTTCACACAGTCCTACCTTGGGGTCCCTGATCAGGGAGGATGGTCCCTCTCCGGGGTCGGGGTCATTGTCAGGGTCATCGTCAGGGTCATTGTCACTGGGATGGGTCTCACCGGGATCGGTGGGCTCTACTTTAATGGTTTTGCTCTCTACCTCGGGCTCCATCTCCTTCCCCTCTGACCCCTCCATCTCTTTCCCTTCTGTCCCGTCCGTCTCCTTCCCTTCCGTCCCATCCATCTCCTTCCCGCCCGTCCCGCCCGTCCCATCCGTCTCCTTCCCTTCCATCCCGTGCCCAAGTTGGGCTACTTTGCTTACTTTTGGGGTTTGTTTCCCTCACTTTTCCGCTGTTGCCCGCCTTCCTTCCCTACGCTCACCCCCGCCCCGTTTAACTTTCTTCCCCCCCACCGCTGCCCTTTCTCTTTCCCTGGGTCCCAAGGACCCACCCGCTTGCCCTCGGACACAGATGCCCCAAAGTGGAACGTCTGCGCCAGGAGCAAAGGGAGGAGGACTCTTTTAAGGGCTCAGGAGCTCACGCGTTCACCCGGTAACAGCCACGCGGGCGGGCGGGCGCCGGGGAGGAGAGGGCGGGAGACCAGGCGAGCGGGCGCGTGTAGCCCTGCCGAGCCGGACCATGGGAGCCGAGCGCCCTCTGCTGGCCACACACACGCACACGCGCCACGCGCCACACAGACGGCAGCTCCACTTCCGGGCGGGGCTCAGAAGCGCAGAGCGATCGAACCTCTAGAAGCCTGGAGAGAGGGTGGAGAGGGGAGGAAGGGGAAAAAAGAGTTAGGCAGAGTCAGTCAGGTAGGCGAGAACTGGAGGGGAGCCCCGGCGGCCTCGGGCTCACAAAGGTGAATGGCCAAAATGCTCCCAAGAGAGGAGGAAGGATGAGAGAGGAAAACTATAGGAAGTGGTTAGACTCACGAGGGCAGCAGGGTGGCCAGAGTCTCCTACACACCGCCTGAAGGAATGGAACCAGCCTCAACCAGCTCAAACCGGCCTAAGCACTAGGGGTAGGGAGGGGAGTTAAAGCAGGCGGAAGCGGAAACCTGAGAACCGGAAAGCATTCAAGTAGGTCATATGAAGAAGTATTACTGGCATTTAATGGGTTAAAACGAGGCCGAAATGGCACCATAAAACACCGGTGCAATCCCGGGCACCCAAGAATGTTACTCGCTCTTATCTACTTTACTTCCTCTAAAAGTTTATGGCACCCAAGTTGCTTAAGCCGTCCTGCCAGAAAAGTTTCCGGAAAAGATGACGTAGGAGATGACCTGGCGCAATATGGCTGGCCAGGCTGTTGCTGGGGAAATTTTTTTTAGGCGATACGCAGTACGTTGCCGCAATACGGCAGTACGTTGCGGTAGAACGCGGTGATGTAATGGTTGCTGAGCTGGCAGCACGTTCCTGCTGTCCCCAACGTAAGGTCGCGTCGGGGGAGCGGAATGGCGTCACCGCGCCAGACGTTGGCGCTTCTGGGAAAGAGGGCAATGAGTCGGTGGTTTTTTAGAGGCCTGACCGCTATGCTGTAAAACGCTTTTGTAGCTTATTTCACCAGATTTTTTCTGATGCCGCTATATTGACAGTGTGTACCTTTCTTTCAGAATCTATAGAGAGGAGCAGCGGTGTCCGATGCGATCTTGGAACGTTGCCGGGAGTGTGGAGATCGGTAGGCCGCCTTTTTCCAGCGACCCCTCTTACGCAGGATGGGTGGGATGCCATTGCCTAGGAAACGTAAATATGGACGCTTAGCAGGGGAAGCTGAGAAGTGCTTACGTGGTGAGGGCAGCACTTTCTGGTTCCCTGTCAGGGCATCATTCCGGCCACAGGTATGTCAGCGACCACAAAATGAATACTTATTGAGCGGTTATTCTGTGCCCAGCTTTGCACCGCAGAGGGGAGGGGGATATTCGAGAGAAGCATAAAGACGTGATTCTTGGGTAATTGAAGTAATGATACTGGAAAAGCAAAAATTTTGTTATATTGAATCTATCGGTGTGGTGGTCCTTAGGAGCTAAGAAAAAGAGCTTCATAGAGTAGTAAACAGTTGGGGTTTTTGTTTTATTTTCTTTTGGCAAATTGTTTCTCAGCCAAAAAATGTTAAGGAATAGCTAGAATTGGGGGAGTCGGGTTATTTTGGGTAAAGAAAAATATCCTAAGCAAAGGCAGGACCAAATATAGCACATTCATGAAATGATGAGAACGAGCCAACTGGAGTGAAGGCTTCCTGTTGGGAAATAGTAGTAAATAAAGCTGTCCACCCATCTATGGATGGGTTGGGCAAGGTTATAAAAAAAACCTAGAAAGTTATGAAGGGGAGGTTAGACTTGATGCATTTGCAGCAGGTTTTTGTAAGTTATTGCACAGGGGGAGTGACTAAATGCCTCTTTCGTAATAGACAGTTAAAATTTCTGTTGTACCAAAATGTATGAAGTTTTAGGCACTGAGGGGATTATAAGCTAAAGGAGCAATAGAAGTATGCTATGAAGTAAAATGTAATGGTAATAGAGTAAAAATCCTAATGCTCTAAGGAAATTATTGCTTGCATGAGTTAATGAAATGATGGATTGGAAAATTGCATCTGGCAAAGGATTGTTGTCTGGATTAGAGAAGAGACTGGATGGTGGATAGTTCTAAGGTTGACAGTGAAAGCAAATAGGATCCCTTAAGATTAGACTTCCTAAGAAAAACCGGTTCTTGTTCCAATATGAATTCCCTTTCCTTCCTCCCGAAATGGTCTCAAAAATAGACAACTCTGTGAAGGGAAGAAGAAAATTTGACTTTGGAAAAGTAACTATTCGTATTTGTTGTAAAGTTATCAAATTTGTTAATACTGGAGCTAGAACTGCTATTCAGTGCCTATAGATATTTATCAAAAGTAACAGAGCAATAATTATTTACCTGTGACTCAACTTGGCAGTCCCTGAGGAAGAATAATCTTTATGGCAAAGACTTGGTTATATTGCACCTGCTTTAGTTAACTCTATGTCTTCCTTTGGTGTGTCTGGGATTTCTAGATAAATCAGGTTTATGTCATCCGCTGAGTAGGATAAGTAAATCAACGTCACATTTATCTTCTAAAAACCTCCAGAATCTAATGGTATTTTGTTCGTCATTTATTGGTTTAGATGATTTGAGTCAACCAATTGATCAGTCATCACTGATTGATTAGCATAGACCCAAATAAAGTAAAAGACCCAATAGATTTAAGTGAGACCAGTGAATACAAAATAATTCTAATGTTTATTTTATAGATCAAGCATCTGGGGAAAAAATGCTGTTTACAGTTAAGAACTTAAATGGAGGCTTGATGTTTATGTGTTGATTTAAGGCAAAAAAAAAAAAAACATACTGTATGCTCATTTGGGTCCTGGCCTCTGGAGGATATGAAATTTGCCATCCTTACTCTTCATCTTGCCTTTAAAGGTAAAAGAAAATGAAGAATTGATGTTTTGAAGGCATTTATTAAGGGTGGGGGGGAAGTGTATTAGATGCTATATAAAAATACATGGAACGCAACAGGCAATTTATCAAGTACTTGTTGCTTCACAAGGATGTGGTTCCTGCCCTCAAAGAATTGCTAGCCTAGTAGTGGGATAAAATAACAGAACTATAATATATATTGTTACCTGATAAGTACTGCATTATAGAGTTATGAAACAAGATGCTATGCATGGTATGAGGGGGAAAAGTGTCTTAGAGGAGGTGATATTTGAGTTGGGTCTTAAAATATGCAGAAAATTCAATTAGGCAAAGAAAAGGAAGGTATGCTCTGGTGAAGAAATAGAGAATATTTTAAATGGCTGTGAAGGAGACTGTTGCTTAAGGTGGTAAAGCTAAGAAATGATAGGGCCTTGAAGGCCAGGCTGAGGAGTTTAATAAGAATGGCTTGAGCAGAAATCTTTAAAGGTTCATCTGGCAACCAGTTATTATATGGATTGAAGAAAGGCAGACCATTTCAGGGGCTGTTATACTCATTAAGGCCTGAAAAACGATGAGTGAAATGAAAAGAAAGGGGTGAATTCAAGAGCTATTTCAGTAGTAAAATTAGTAAGACTTTTGTGAACAACTAGAAAAGGGATAGTCAAGGGTTGCTCAGTATTGAAGCTATGCCTTCATGCATAAGAGTTGAACTAGAAACTGAACTTGCCCCACCCTAATTTTCCTGTTTATTTGGCAATTTATGGTTTTCATGTATGGTATGTGTTAAATGGTTCTATATGTTTTAAAGTGAATATTCAATGGAAGATGCTTATGAATCATGTTACTATAATTCTAGATGTCTTAGTAGAAAGGGAAGCTAAGTCTTTCAGAAACCCCTGCATAGATCATTGATCCTTATGTAACTCAGTCATTTGGGCAGAGCTCCACTAGAGTGTACCCTAGTTCCGTACCTCCCATCGGTAGGAACAACTGTTTTACTCTTTGGCATTGAATACTGCAAAATGTTGTGCAACATTTGCTAGACATATATTTCTGTAATAATAGATTGTCCATCTGTAGGGAAAATAGTGGTTGGTTAATCACATTCTATCCTTAAATAATTTTTACAATTTTTTCTTCAAATGGAGACTGTTATTTGTTGGGATTGATTGTAGATGGGGTAACTATTCAGCTGGGGTTGGTTTTAGATAGGCTCTGAGGTTCTTTACTACTATGAAGGTCTGGGATTTTATATTATAGTCATTATTTGCATCTTTTAAGGCATTACATAGTATATATTGAGAGGAAATGGCCTATGTGGAATCAAGGGACCCAAGATGGAGGCAGGGATGAAGACTGTGGGGGCGTTAGACTGTTTACCAACCGTCTGCATGAAATTCAGGAGAGGGCGACTTGTGAACCTGACATGCATATATATGTGCTTATGTAATCAACTGCAGTGCCACTTGTTTCTTACTAGCAAGTCCTTACCTAACCCTTTACCTATTCCCCCCAACACCAAAACCCTCAACCCCAAAAGCAACCAAGGCAAATCTATACATTCCTTAAATCACAACATTTCATAGTTTGCAAAGACTTTAAAACCTCTTTCAAACACAATTGTGCTATTTCAAACCTCTTACTGGAAGCTGTGTCGTCTTATTACCATTTAACAACTGCATAGCGCAGAATGAAAATATGCCACATAACAGTCATTTTTCTGGATACTATTACTTTCCCATGGCTAAAAGCAACAAGTTTATAAATGAATATTCTGCTTAATTTTAATTTATTTACAGTTTATATCTGAAACAAAATATATCCATCTTTTCTACATTTGTTAACAGGTCTCTCTTAGAACTAACTGTGCCTTTCCATTGCTGTCCATATTTCATATTTGCAGTTATATGAATGGAATTTTAAAAAAAAAGGTTTTACTTTTAATAAAATAAATAAAATTAGATGGAAATTGTATGCAGGTGAGCAAATAGTGGAATATTTTCAAGAATTAGATTATTATTACATAGATGTCAGCATCTGTTGCCCTTGAAAGAAATATTTTAAAGCAATTGCTTTCTTGCCAAAGACGACCATTTTGAAAGCAGTTGATCAGATTTGTAAGGAAGACCAGAGAAGGGTTCATGCAGTAAATACTTTGCCTTTCTATAGCTGTCCAATAAAGTATATTCATTAGCTTAAGACAATGCTTTGCATATAAGTAGGCTCTTTAAAACATGCTTCTTGTATTTAATTAAATGTCTAAATCCAAGTAAATTGATAAATGTGTTCTAGCACCTATTTTTGTCTATAATTTGTATCCATTTGCTACTGCATTAATGTTTCATATTTGATGAATACAATGTATTAATCACTTCTTATAGTAGTTTAATTTTTTGTTTTTGAATTTTGACCTCTACAAGATTGTTGCAGTTTAGATTAACCACTATGCTCTCTTGTGACTGTATTAAAACTAATTTTCAGGGAAATTATATTTGTAAATAAGCAGATTAGCCCCACCTGATCTATTTGGTATTTGTAAACAGATAATACACATTTACAATCTTACTGGATTTATACTTTAGGTAAACAAATCTGTATTTTATATATAGTCCAAATTACTCATTTTACTGATCTAGAAAGTTCATATGAAAATATTTGCAAAAATCCATTTTAATCTTGGGACTAATGTTGGTAGTACTCTGTTTATTAACCCAAAGAATTTTGACTTTATTCAAATATTATATTAAAGCCTCTGAAAAAGATCTTCCCAATTCAAAGATTTGAATTTCCTACCTTACACAATCACTTGCAAAGGCACAGTCATAGCAGCCATCTTTGTGATGTGAACCTGCAAACGCAGCCTTCTCAAATTTGTATTATAGTACCTTTATCTATCCACATGGTTTCCCTAATTGCCAAAAGAAGAAAATTGGTTGCCCAAGAAAATACTTTACCAATTTCTTTTCCCCATGTGCTTATTAAAAAGAACTAAATCTCTAAATACCAACATTAAAGTTTCAAAATATTTTTAAAAAACTTAACAAAAGCAGGGATTATTATGTTTTTTTTTTCCTTTTTAGGCAATTACACCTTAACACGGACATACAAAATCTTTCAGGAGGAAGACATTGGGAACTTGTTCTCATTTAGGTAGGTATTTTCTGCCCATCTGCAAATCACCACAATCAGGTTTGGGGAGGAAATTATATTGCTTAGTTAGTCCTCACCTGGATGTTTACAAATGGAATTTATGTGCATGTATATGATTAGCAGTATTATTTAGCCTTTACTCTGGAGCTATGAGTGCTTGAAGAATTGAAGGCTCAGAAATAACCCTTTTCACACACAAAAAAAGCCCTAGGCCCTGAGTTCAATGGTCTTTATGTTCTTTCTTCTGCAGCTCTGGCTTAGTCTAACCATTCCATATTCATTGCTGTAAACTAATAATGTTGAATTCAGTTGATTGTATTCTCCCAGCAGGCAAAGTTTAATGTGCTATTGTGCTGTTTGGACGATTAAGGTTGGGGAATAAATGGTTCTTCCATTTGTTTAAACTGATATGTTCCTTGGGAGTATGATTACCTATAACACTTAGAAGTTAGAACACTTAAAGATATAGTCACACTATATGTTACATCTGGTAATTAACTGTAAGCTTACATAACACTGAGTGCTTCCTATAGTATATTTGATATAGTTTTGTATCAGTATATCAGAATATATAGACTATGAAAGTCTGAAATTATAGGCTCAGATAATCACTACTGGAAGGTACCATTTGATACCCTCTAACACTCTTTACAATTCATAAATCCATGATCCTATGACCTTGGCTTTTGTTGGGTTGGCCTTCTAGACCAAGACTGACTAATCCTGCCTTATCATTTGACACTTTATAAAGCAGAAACCTAGAGAGGTGAAGTGAGTTATAAGGTATCAGCTGGTGAAATCCATGTTAGATACTGATTCCCAGCACAGCAGTCATCCCACTATATCATATTGCAACTTTCAATAAGCTCTTTTGAGGCCCCTCCACCCACACACACATCATTTGAAATGTCCTGTGCATGCAAATTATATCTTTAAACTTATTTTTTCTTAGTTAAAAAAAGATAGTATTAGTTATAAAATTCCTAAAAATGAAATCATTGCATTTGTCTTTGTGTTACTATCAATTAACATTTTATTCATTAAAGTCAACATATATTAAATACTCATATACACACAACACTATGGTAATTGTTAGGAATATAGAAATGAACAACAACGTAGTCCTTGCCCTCAAGAAGCTTAAAATCTAGTAGGGGGCATGAAATATACACAAATAATTGTAATACAAGTCTTTTTTATTCTTTTTGGGGGGGAGAGAGGGGTTCCGACTTGTGATTTTATTGGAGTAGGGAATTACTTGTGAGGACATTCCCTCTACTCACACACATGCTGAACACTTTCTCAGTAATTTTCTGTCCTTGAGAGTTGCCTCAGGGCACTAAGAGGCCAAATGAATTGTCCAGGGTCACACATAGCTGGTATGTATCAGAGCTAGGACTTGGACTCTGGTCTTCCTGATTCTGAGGCTAACACTTTAATACATAGGGGAGAGGTAAGTGTGGCATGAAAAAAATTTAGAACAGGTTACATCTTGTTTGGAGGGGAGCAGTATAAAGAGAGGCATCAAAGATGATAGGATATTTGAACTAGATTTTATAGAAAAAGAATTATTTAAAAAGATGGGATTGTATGTGTACATGTTGGTGTCAGAGGGAGGGATAGATGGGGATCCATTTCAAACATGGGAACATCTGGGGGAGAATACAGGATAAGATCAGAAAATAGTAAATAATTCAGTTTGTTGGAAGCATAGAAAATAAGAAGGGGAGTAATGTGAAGAAAGGCAAGATGGAACCAGATTGTGGAGGTCCTTGAATCCCAAGCTAAGGAGAACAGATAGTGTTCAGTAAACCTTGAGAAGCCAACGGAGTTGTTTATCAAAGGAAGAAGGCAGGAGGCTAATAGCATAAGAAAGAGGTGATGGGGACCTAAAGGAGGATGATAATAGTGACAATCAAAAGGAGGGGATGGATGAGAAAGAGAGATGAGAGAGAATCAGTAGGACTTAGCAACTGATTATACAGTATGGGCAGGAAGGGGAGTGGTGAGGAAGATGAGAAAGTCCAAATTTGTTCAGGGGTCTGTTCTTCCCCCAGATACACTTAATAGTGCGGAAGCACAAAAGGAGGTTTTCCAGAGTTGAAATTATGAGGAAGTGAAAAATGGAATGTCAAAGGGGGTAGGGATTGAAGGATGGAGTAGAGTTCATGAACCAAATGGCTTGAGCATAGCTAGAACAGCTAGATGGACCAGGGAAATAGAGAGGGTTCAGAGGAACTGGTGGTACTAAGGAAGACACAGCGAGTTCAAGAGGAATGAAAATGTGGAAGGTAGGACAAGACACTGACTAGTCAAGAGAAAGAAATCTGAGAATTCAGTAATTTTGAGGTTCATTAGTTTTGAGTGTTATGCCCGTAAATAACTGAAATATAATGAAGATGGAGGTCGGTAAAAAATTGAAGAGGTTAGGGAACACAGAGGCTGAAGTGTTCAAGGGGTCTTTGATATGAATAGTGAAGTTATCTAGGATGATAGCATAGCTAAGGGGAAAGAATATTGTTGAAGCAGGTAAGAAAATGACTTGTAGGTGAGTTAGTGGCAGTGACAGATCAGAAGAATGGTTTAATTGAGAAGTTTAAACTTTAGAGGGAAACAGGTTTTTCAGTGTTGGTGACCAAGTAATGGCATCTTGTTTGGAGAGGAGCAGTATAAAGAAAAGCATCTGAAAATGGCAGTGGTAGAGTAATTCCTCCTTCTGGCACAATGAAGCAAGGGAAATAGGAGTGGCCAGCATTGGATAGTGTGTTCAAGGATACAGTGCCCTTGTGGAAAAGCCAGGTTTTGTTTAATCCCCAAAAGGAGAAAGAGCATAAGGGGATGAGTCTGAGAATAAAATGGAGTCTGTTGCTGACAGTAGAATAGGTGTTGCAGAAGGAGATAGGGAATATGGAAGAGTTTGCTGAGATAGGTCATGATATTGCTATAGGGAGAAGTAATGGGGAAAAGGATTTGTATCTATTGAGATAAGAAAGATGAGAGGAGTAGGAAGATAGAAGGTAAGCTGGAGGGATTTGTTAGCCACAGAAAAGGAAGAGCTGTGGGTAGGCAGCAAATCAGTTTCACAGTTCTAATTAGACCGTTCATATGATGGAGCCTTCACTAATCAATCCCACAGGTGGCTACCAGTGGTTTGATTGCAGCCGGGAGAGCCAGTGATTTGGGCCCTGGAACAGGAGCTGAATTGGTCCTATACCTTCAGGAATGGCTTCTCCAGGTAACTGATAGTCATTGATTGTACCTAGGCAGGACTATAGGTTTTGACTCCTGAGGAGGAGTATTTATATATAGGTTTTTTTTTTAAAGACTGAAAAGAAGCATTATTGAAGAGCTTTAATAACTTAAATTATTGTATTTGTCTACCCAGAAAATTAAACAGCAGACCAAAATATTGAATCTTAATCAATGCAGATACCACATCATTTGGATCCAGATATATCATCTATTCCATATATTTTGGGGGTTTGAGTCCATACTAGGGGTAAGCAAATTAGATGGGGTCTAGAGTACAACATGCAATAAGATATAAGAGAATTATTTTAATGTAATTCAAAAGATCTGTGATATCATCAGTGTATGGGTTCTCCCTCTAGTGATGTGAGTTGTAATGCAATCTGTGCTTTAATAGATGGCTTGATGAGTTGATGTGGCTAAAAAAAAAAAGGGGCAACTGGCAGCCATCTTTCTGAGGAGCCTCTCTGAACTTAGTTAATTCTCAAATGACATTAGCTCATATTCAAAGCTTTTAACTTGGTAGGCCTGGCATAATCTTCAAGAATCCAGGGTCTGACATTTAATGAAGGGTCTAAATATTTGTAAATGGCCATATTTTTAACATCTCCATCTCATGTGTTACAGTGAAGACTCAAAGCCTCCTATAAGAAAATATGGGGGAATATAATTTTTGAATTTTGTTTGGGATATTGTTTGCCTTGGCTCATCTTTGTTAAGAATCCATGCTTTTGCCCATAAACCAGCTCTTTCCATTCAAAGATTTGGATTCACTTCCTGGTCCATGCTAGCATGAGAAGATTTTCTATTATTTCCCAGTCCACTTGAAACAACCAGTGACCTATTGTGATCAGTACTATAACCAGTACTCAAATTATCCAGAGTTTTGCCAGTTAAAAGAGATATTTTAATATAGAGGGGCAGTATAAAGAACTGGCCTTGGAACCTGGAAGTCTTGGTTTCATGTCCTGGCTCTGATACATACTAGCTCAGTGGTCCTGGGCAAGTCCCTTTGCCTCTCAGTGCTCCAGGCAACTTAAGACTAATAAGTTCCAGAGAAGGGACTGACTGGTATTATTAGGGGAGTTTTCTCCTCTGAGAGTTCCTGATACCAATAAAATCACAGGGCAGTTCCTATCTCCAGTCCATATTTAATATAATATAAAATATGTGATATTAAGGACCACTGAAAATTGATGGTCAGAAGCAATGGTTTTACAAACCTTTTTTCTAGAAAATTAAGTGAATATTCTTGAACCAATAAACAGTTGCTTTTAATGGACAAAGAAAAATAAAGTTATTGATATATGAAACATGAATTGTACACATTCACAAGGGGAGAAAATAATTGCAAGATGTTCTTAAGTCTCATCAGCATTGATCATGTTTAGGAAAACTAGTTAAGGTATCAATAATAGAATTAGGGTTAGTAACTGTGGAGTAAAAGAGGAGAACCAAATAGTTGTATTTATGCCTTAAAAGCCATGTTCGGATTCTGGCAGTCATTAAGTCTTTAAGGTTTAAAGAATTTCCACAGATCGCAATAACATGTCAATACTATGCCAAATCAAAACTAAAATGTTCTGCTCCAGTACTGTATTATTTCTTTGGAATTATGATCAACTTAGACAATTTTTATCCTGCTGAAGTGTAGCTATGCAAACATGTCGAAATGCAACAAAAAAAAAATGGTTAGCAAGTCTTGCTAAATTGGGGAAACTCTTTGGAAATTTGGAAGTATTCAATTCTTTAAGAATTGCTTTGTTATTTTTATGCTGATTAGTGTCCAGTTTGCTCTGTCTGATATTCCTGTGCGATCCACACAAAGTATTATGAATAATTAAGGAAAACTCATTCTTTAATATATATTAGGTGCCTTGTTGGTACTTATAGGCAATTTTAAAATAAACAATGTTCTTTTTTTTCCAGTAGACCTCCATATTGTTACTGCATTCAAAAGTAATATAATATTTTAATGACTTTAAATAAGCACAAAAGAATTGAAAATAATATGAATATCATTTTCTTTCCATCAACACAATTATCCATTTCTCTTAATGTCACCACTATCCTAGTCACCAAGGCTAGAAATGAGATAATCATCTTTGACTCTTCCCTCTCCTTCAAATCTACATCTAATTTGTTCTTTCCCTTACACCTACATCCCTTACACCCTAATTTAGGTTTTTAAAACCTTTCACCTGCATTATAACAGTAGCCACTTCATTAGTTTTCCTGTCACCAGCTTCTGTCCTTTTTAGTCCATCCTTTTTCCAAAGTAATTTTCCTAATGTAGCAGTATGAAAAGATCATTCTCCTGTTCATAAAGCTTCAGTGGCTTCCTATTGCCTATTTGAATAAAACACAGAATAGAGGTGGACATTTAAGGCCCCTAATAGTCATGCTCCAGCCTTATTTTCCATATTCTCCATTGCATAATCTATATTCCAACCAATACCTATTCTCTGATCTCAACCAACTCTTCCCTATGTCCATTTCTATGTGGATGCTGTTCTCTAGGCCTGGTACATCTCCCATCTAGTGAAATCATTTTCCTACTACTACTCTAGGTTTAGTTCAGGTTCTACTCCCCCCATGACACCTTACTAGATTTCTGCGACTAGAAGTGATCCCTCCCTCTCTCTTTTTCCCCTCCTCCTTCGCTCTCTCTTTCATGGAATTCTCATATATCTCCAATAAATTTAAAACTGTTCTAACTTATACTATAGTTACATGACTCAAGTTTCATCTCTATGCAAAATTGTAAGTTCCTTAAAGGTGGGAAGTATGTCATTTTTAATTTCTGTACCTTGCACATAGTAGGTATTTAATAAATTAGTATTGCTTTGACTCAAATAGATATAAAGAAATATCACGAGTACTTCTTGACATTTAATTTAGTATAGTTATAGCTTACAAAAAACTTGAAAGGATGCTAACTAAAAAGATGAGTGTTTTGTTAGATGTGCTTTTTTGTATATACATGTTCATCTCTTCATTTAGTAATTCATTTATTCAGCAAATCTTTATTACTAATTTTTTCTTTGATTGTTAAAAGCAGCCATTTGATGGCTCAGGAATATTAGCTCCATTTTCTAGAAAAACAAGATCTGTAAAGCCATTGCTTTGACCCTTATGCTTACCAACTGTTTCTTTGTTTAAAACAAAGAAGAAAAAGAAGCATTCCTCGCCCCTAATATGATATAGAGTCTATATGTTACTAAATATCTGTATTAATTGGATAGTTTGAGTACTGTTTACAGTTATCCTCACAACATCATTAAAAAGATGTGGTTGTTTCAGGTAGAGTGGATAATACTAAAAAATCCTTTTAAGTTTACAACAGAGCAGGAAATGGTTCCATATCTATTCAATGAAAAAGCACTAGTATATGGGTAAAAGTATGGATTCCTAGTAAAGCTGGGAAGGTTTGAAAATTGCACCCCACTTTATGTTCTTGTACTGGAACATGGAAGGCTTTTACTTGATTTGACTTATCACAAATAATACCTACATGCTATGGACTATGGAATAATACATACATATCTGTTACTGGGTCCTTTTACTAATAAATCATCTTTGATGAATGATGATAATGAGTGTTTCTACTATATAGAAATAGGAACTTGCAATTTATTCAAAATTCTGATCATTAAGCTATTATGTGCATGCTATTATACTATAAAGTGCTATAAACACAAAGTCAGCAATTAATATATCTAAATTCACTAATTCAGTGTATATATTTGTAAATTTTATCTAGTAAATCTAACCAATGGTAGCAGTAAACGTCCATCAGTGGCAATCTGATACAAAAACAGAACATTGTTTACAACGCTTAAACAGTGAGCCTGTTTGTATCATGATTGTACCAATAAGAAAAGAGTAAAATACTAAAATTTTGAAGTTGAATGGTCATTTTAGGTTATCTGCATGTCACAGAGTTAAAGTAAAGTTGATTTCTAAATAGGATCCTACTTGGCTGAGATAAAAAAAAATTCCAGTAGCATAGCAAAGCACTTTTTTTAGCTTTTACAAACACATAGAAATACATATACCCAAGTCATTGTTACTTCCACACCTGCCTATTTTCAAGCACTTCGTATGAGGGCTTATGGTAGATAAAGGTGGGAACTAAATGGGACTCCTACCATCCTCTAACTACCATTTGACTTTCCCTTCTTGCACTCGCTCCAAACCATCCACTACTTCAAACTTTGTGGAGGGAGAAGAGGAGTGAAGGATGAAAAGGTAAGGTGGGAAGGCAGGGGTGAGGGAGGGAAAGGTAGAAAATGGGTTTTCATGAGGGATTTATTCTGATAAATGGAAGAATAGAATAAAGAGTGACAGAAGAAGCTGAAGAACTCTGTGTCCTCATTTATCCTTTCTTCCTTTGCTCCAGTCTCAGATGAAGAAGTGGCCTTCCTCTTTGCCAAGGCTAATAACCCTGACACTTGTGGCCTTGCTTCCATTCCTTCTGGTCTCCTCTGGGGCCTTGGTACATCAGTGATTCTGTCATCTCAGTTTCTTCCTCTCTTAGCCCTTTCCTGCAGACAAATATACTCAAATTTCTCCTGTCCTTTGAAACAAGCAACAACCTTCTCTTGAACCTGTCATTCCCTCAAGATGTCCTACATCTCTCTCCCCTTCACTGCTAATCATATAGAAAGATTAGTATGCACTTGCTGCCTCCACTGCCTTGCCACCTACTTACTACTCAGTCCTTTCAAATCTGGCTTCTGACTTCACCTGATAATGAAATTGCTTTCTCCAACATCACCAAAAACCTCATTGGCAAATCCAGTGGCTTTTCCTCAGTCCTCATCCTTCTTAACTGTTCTGCAGCATTTGACACTTTGAGTTCTTCCTTCTCTTCTCTTTTCCCTTTGTTTTTTGTTAACACTATTCTCTCTTGGTTCTCCTTCTGGTTCACCTGATCACACTCATTGGTTACCAAATTGGTTTATATTGTCTCTCTGCTGAACCCTTAAGTGTGGGTGACTCCCAAGGTTCTGTCCTTATCCCTTTTCTTTAAATTCTCGCCCATATTGATCGTATTCATACCTCTACTTATCAAAACTATGCAGATGAGTTACAAATCTCTGTATTCAGCTCAGGTCCTTCCTGTAACCCCAGTCCAGTGTCACCATTTGCCTGCTGTACATCTAGATCTGGGGATCTGAGTCATATCTCAGCCTGTTTAAGATACCTAATGTTTCCCTCCAAAACTGTCATCTTTCCCAACTTAATTCATGATATCTCTATTTCCTTGGTCACCCAGGTTCAAAATCCCAAATTTATTTTTGACCCTACCTATGCAGTTACTCTTCACGTTCATTTTGATTCCAAGACTTTTTAGTTTCCCTTCCTTGTTGTCTCATATGTGAACAACAGGGTATAAGGGAAACAGCACTAAATTTGGAGTCATATGACCTAAATTCAGCTCTGGCTCTGTTCCTTACTAGATATGTACCACAGATAAATCAGCCAACCTCCGTAACCCTCAGTTTTCTCACCCATGACATGATACTATTAGACTAGATCAACTCTTATTTCTAAGGGTGTTGATCATTTAGTCATGTAAATCCTGGATTTCAACTATAAGAACATGGATCTAGTTGAACTCTCTCATTTGATACATAAAGATATATATGCCCAGGAAAGTTAAGAGGCATGCTGAAGTTTACATAGATACTAAGTATATTATCTCTGCAGCTTATTATCCACGTAATCTTATGCAGCACTCAGCCCATTCTCTGTAAAATGAAGGAGATGGATGATAACTAAGGATACTTCCAAGTTCTAGATCTTGTGATTCCTCCTGTGACCCCAGGTTAGGAGGTGGCACTAGCCTACTGCAATAAAACCTTATTGACCACAGTTTCTCCTTGTCTCCACCCCATCATTCACGCTGCTTCCAAAATAATTTTCCTGATGGATAGCTCTAAGAATACCGTGTAGATCTGACCATTTCTTCCCTTGTGGAAAACCTTTGATGTTTTAGGAGAGGTTGTTGTCAGACACAGTGCCTTCGTTGGTTTGTTTTGATTAATTGCATTTCTTTGTTACAAGGGAAGGTTTTCTGGGGGTGGGCTTTTTGGAAAGTGACAGCAATGTAAAATAAAGCATCAATAAAACATTAAAAAAAACTTTCATTGTTTCCCTATTGCCTTTAGGATTAAATAAAAATGCTATATACCTTGATGTGTAAGGCCCTCCACAGTCTGCTTCCAACCTCTCTTTCCAGACTTATTTCATATTCAGTTAGCTTAAATTACTAGCGGATCCTTGATTTCATTCTGTACTCTCCCACATTTTATACATTTTTGTAGTCCATCCCTCATGCCTCGAATGCACTTCCTCAATTTCAATTCATTTTAAATATCATGGCTTACTATGGCATTATGCCATGCAGTGAGAATACAAAAACAAAAATGAAGCCCTGTCTTTAAAGAGTTTGTATCTACTGGGTTTCTAGTTATTGAAATCCTTATCTTCCTTTAAGAAGGCAGATCAGGTTCCACCTCCATGAAGATTTCCTTTCAAATGAATTCAGTCTCTCTGTATCCTTCAATTTCCCTAGAGCATTTTGTCAAGACCTCTCCTGTACTCCTTTCACAATTTACTTTTTGTCATGTTTATTTGTTCTCCTCTCAACCACCTCCCTTACCGCAGAGGAGATTCTGTGCTATTTCAAAGACTCACAAACATTCAGAGTTGGAAGGAACCTCAAGAGTTCATCTGGTCTAATCTATTACCCACATAGGAACCATTCCTAACAGTTCATTCATCCAGCCTTAGCTTGAAGACTTCTGATGACCAGGAAACTACTGTTCCTCCCAAAACAGTTCATTCTACTGTTGGATATTACTAATCATGAGGAAATTTTTCTTATAATGAGCCAAAATTTGCCTATACAACTAATATCCATTGCTCCTATTTCTTACATCTATTTAATTCCATCTTACTAGATTTGGCTCATTGTACTAGACAATCAAAGTCTTTTTTGGATTCTGACTTTCTTGTACAGTGTGTTATTCCTCCGAAATAGAGCCACTTACTGAAGCAATCTGAATAGGGGCTATTTTTGTGAAATCAAAGAGTTTTAATAAGAGGAGATTTGATTTATTTCTCCAGTCACATTTGACAGAAGCATTTCCACATGAGAAATCAACATTCACACATGGGAGGGGAAAAGGAGAAAATCCACACATAAGACTTGCCTGTCCAAATGAGATTTATTAAGGGATATGCTTTTCAGTGGATGGAAGCCTCAGGATGGGCTCATGAACTCATAGATCTAAATATGGAAGGGGTACCTCAGAGACTATCTAGTCCAATCATATCTTTACAGGTTAGGAAACTGAAGCTCAGGATGTTTAAATGACTTGTTAAAGTCTAAAGACTAGAGGCAGGATTTGAATCCAAGCTTTTCCAACTGCACGACCAATGATTTTACTACTTGTAAAAGGAGGGTACTGTGAATCTTAAGTCTTTGTCCAAACAAGATGGCTTTAAAGCTTTCCCCTATTTCTAATATATTGTCATGCTGCCAAGGGCTTTAGGGTGCTGATTGGTGGAGATGTCATCTGTTGCTACCTCTTCCAGCTATGTTCTTTGTGATCTTGGAGCATTCTAATGGTTGATGGAAATGAGATGAGATTACCCAGTTTCCCAAACTACTTGACCTTTGCTAACACTGGGGAAGGAAAAACTGGTATATCTTTTCAATAATCCCAGATGCTGTAAGGTCACTTGGACCCTCATACAATATTTATCTATGAAACTATAATTGCGGAGACAAGGTGGGTGGGGCTGGGGCATCTCAGTTATACAAGTGCAAGCAAAAGAGCAGTTACTTATGTGAGTATTGTACTAGCCAGTCAGTATTCGATATGAGTATTCCCAGAGACTTCTATCTTTTAATTGCCTACCACTTGCCAGGGAGATGACCTTAGATTCCTCAAGAGATAAAGATCCCTTTGATATAGTTGCTTACAGATTTTCTTTTGGAATTCTCTATCAGTACCAATTCTACAAGGGAGGGGTAAATAAACATTTAGTGTTCCAAGCTCCCAACACAGATGAAAAACATGTAAACATTTTCTAGCAAGCAATATCAATGCATTTGACTTTTCAGAGGAAGAATGACACAGTTACAAGAATTCTAAGAAGGAAACATGGTTACACATCCTGATAAAGATCATGGCAACTACCAAAGAAATGGCAATTACACTTTAAGGGGGCCCACAGTACTCTCTTCATTTCTAAAAATTTAAAGACCTTGGCATTTATACTTTTATTCAAGTCTTCTAAAAATATAAAATACTATAGGGCCACGTAGAGATCACCGAATTACTCTTCCTGTCCAAGGTGACATTGGCCCACTAATGACTACTCTTTGGATCTGATCATTCAACCAGGTTCTAATCCATCTAATGATATTTCCCACAGTTCTCCATATTTTGCGTAAGAAAAGATTTTCTCATGTTTTGATTAAATCTTGTTAAACTAGAGCTATAATACTCTTGACCTACCAATCAAAAACCTGTAAAAAAGGAAAGGGAATGAATTTTTTTTCTTCCTATCCCCTGATAAAGATAAATGTTAACTGTGGTAGTAAGACAACAAAATTAAAGGTATAAACTGGTGTGGAGGGGATGAATTATTTCTTTTTGCAGATGATGTCAGTTTACTTAGAAAATCCCAAAGAATCATTGAAGAAAATAGGAATAGCTGCTGTGAAGTGGCATGATAAATAATAGATCATCAATACTTCTGTATAATATTAATAAAAACTAAACCATCTATAAATTAACTTACAAAGACAAGATTTATGTTAAAAAAAGACAATTGGAAAAAGGTATTTACTGTACATGGTTAGATTGCTAATGTAAAAACAACAATTTAAACTTATGTATAAATTTGGCGCTATACTGATCAAATTACAAAGGGTAGAACTAGACAAAATAACCCCCTCCCAAGCAAAGTTTGCAAGAAAAAAGTTCTACTCTCAAAGGAAATGGGAAGTATTAAAGAAGATAGTGTTATCACTACTAGATTTCAAATTATATTATTGAAGCCGTTTTCATCAACACTATTTAATACTGCTTAAAAAAAAGATTAATGGAGTAGTCTAAGCAAAAAACAGAATCAGTAAAAAAGAAAGTAGTCCAGTGTTTGACAACCAAAGAGCCTAAATTACTTGGGGGAAGAATTCCTTTTTGAAAAGTATTGTTGGGAAAACTGGAAATAATTTGGCACAGATTAGATCTAGAGTAGACCAACATCTTACACTCAAACTCAAAATGGCTACATGGCCTGACTTAAAAATGCCTGACCATATTTAAAAATTAGAGGAGGAGAGCAGGTACCTTTCACAACTATAGATAAGGAGGAAATTCCTAAAGAAGGGGAAAAGAGTGTCATAAATACATAATTTGACTATGTAAAACACTTGCATGAACAAAGTCAATAAAGACAACAGTAAGGACCCTTGCCCAATACATTAACTGTTAAAAAAATTCAAACTATAAATCACTGCATGAAACTATGAAATTTAATAATAAAGTTATTTAGTGTCATCCCAAACAAACTGCCCAAGGATTATTTTATGAAGAGGGAGCTAGGTGGTACTTAGAGTCAGAAAGACCTGAATTCAATGTGGCCACACATTTATGGGTCTTAATTTCTCTGTTTCCTCATCTTTAAATTGGGAATAATAAGAGCAACTACCTCCCAAGATTGTCGTGATGATAAAGTAAACTAAAAGTTGGAAAGCATTTTGGAAACTTTCAAAAGCTCTTTAATTTGTAGTTGTTGTTAGTAAAGCAGGAAAAATAATGAAATTTAGGGGAACAAAAGGTCAAGAATCTTGAGGAAATAATAGAAAAAAGTTGGGCTTGGAATATCAAATCTCAATTACAAAGCAGTAGTCATCAAATCTATTTGCCCTGGTTAATAGGTTCATTAGTGGAACGGGTTAGTTGTACAATATGCAGAAGCATATTAACTCAGCAAAATGTTCAGTAACCCAAAGACCCCACTTCCGGGGGTAAGAACTTTAGCAAAAATTGTTAGAAAAACTAGAAAGCAGCCTGGCAGAAATTAGGTATAGACCAATATATTTCACCAAGTTAAGCACCAAATGAATATATAACTTAGAAATAAAAGATGATATGATAGACAAATTAGAGAAACAGGGATAAACTTTTTCAGATTTATGGATAGTAGTTCTTTGCCAAACAAGGGATAGAGAAGATGATAGAAGATAAAATAGACAATTTTCATTACTCAATATTAAAAGATCCACAAAGAAAATCAATGGAAGAAAGTCTTTGTAGTAAATTCCTTTGACAAGTATCTTCCAAACTAAGATACATAAGGAATTAATTCAAATTTTTAAGAACAAGAACCATTCCCCCAAAAATAAATGGTCAAAGAATATGAAAAGGCAGCTTTCAGAGGAATAAATTTAAGCTATCAACAACCATAAGAGAAAAATGTTTCAAACCACTAGTAATTAGAGAAATGTAAATTAAAGCAACTCTGAGATTGTACTTCACATTCATCAGATTGGCCAAGATTTCTTGTCCCCTTCTCCCCAAAGTCAATTGCTGGAGCGACTGTGGGAAAACAGGCACAGTAATTCACAGTTGGAGTTATGAATTGCTCTGGTCATTCTGGGAAACAATCTGGAACTCTGCCCTTTCCCTTCCTCCAAGTAACCAAACTGTATAACCTTTGACCCAGCAATAGCTCTAATAGGCCTACACCAGTGATGTGGTGGAGCCAATTTAAACTGGCTCATGAAAACCAATTGCTAAATTTTGTGGGAGCAATTACACCTTAGAAACTGCCAAATGCTACAAATCAGAACTTGGTTTATTGTTTTGTTGATTGTTTAGAGAGATGGAAAAAATGTTAATAATACAGATTAAACTTAAAAATGTGTCATGCACGCATGCTTGTTTGAGAGACAGTTGTTAGACATTTATCAGCATACCCCTGCCTATAGTCCATAGAGATAAAGGAGAAAAAAGACCTATAGATACACAAATATTTATAGTGACTCCTTTTGTTGTAGTAAAGAATGGGAAACTAAGGGGAGGAGATGTCCATTGTTGGGATATGGGTAACAAATGATCATATGTGAGTGTATTGTAATATTATGCATCATAAGAAATGGTGAAATGGATAGTTTCCTTAAAGAGACACATGGGGACTTGTATAAACTAATGAAGAGCAAAGTGAACAAAACCAGGTGAACAATTCACAAAATAATAACACTACTAATAAAGAAAAGCAACTTTCAAAGACTTAAGAATTCTAATCAATGCAATCACCAACCAGGATTCCAGAAGACTAATGATGAAGCACCTAATGACTAAAAATTGATGGTTCCAAGATAGAACATGAGACAGTTTTAGACAAGGCTAATGTGAGAATTTGTTTTGTTTAGCTATGCTATAAGCTCCAACACCCCTCCGCCCTCCCCGCCCCCACCATGGGGATTGTTGGGAAGGGTGATAAAAGCTAGAGATAGGATAGCAAAACAAAAAAATAATAGGTTATAACATAACAGATCTGCAGTTTCATATACAATCCTCTTATGTATGTGGAAATGCCCACTTTAAGTTTAAATTCCAAATTTTAAAAAATAAAAATGTTTAATGTTAAGAAAAATAAAAACTGAGGTTTTACCTCAGATAATGTAAACATGACAAAAGGTGAGAACAGTAAATGTTGGAGGAACTGGGGGAGGTGAAGATAGGCATATAGGTACATTTCTGGTCAAGTTGTGAAGTGCTCCCACCATTCTGGATAACAGTATGGATTTATGCAATAAAAGCAATGAAATGATCCCTTCCTTTGGGCCCAGCAATCCCACTACTAGGCATATACCAGAAGGAAGTAAAAAACAAAAATAAAATTAAAGTTCACTATATGCCAACGTAGCACACTCTGGTAGCTAAGAACTGGAGACAAAGTGGGGACCTATCCAGTAATACGAATGTTATAGAATATTACTGTGCAGTAAGAAATTACAAATCTGAAGAATTCAGAGAAACATGAAGATTTGTATGAAGTGATGCAGAACTTAGTTGAATGAAGAGAATAATTTGCACAATGACTACTATCATGTAAATGAAGGTATTGCAAAAGAAAAACCAAACTGAGTAAATAAAAAACCAATAAAAGTCCTGAAGAACAGATAATGAAATATACTGCCTTACGAATACATTTTTTAGTGGAAGTGAATTGGCCCAACCATTCTTCAAAATAATTGGAATTATGCAAATAAAGTGAACAAAATTACCATACCCTTTGACTCAGAGATTCTACTGCTAGCCATTTAATCCAAGGCGCTCTTTAAAAAAGGTTCCACATTTGGGGCAGCTAGATGGTGCAGTGAGTAGAGCACCGGCCCTGAAGTCAGGAGGACCTGAGTTCAAATTCAGCCTCAGACACTTGATAGATGTACTAGCTGTGTGACCTTGGGCAAGTCACTTAACCCCAATTGCCCTGCCTTCCCCCCTCAAAAAAAAGAAAAGGTTCCACATACACCAAATTATTTGCAGTAGCCAGAAACAAAACAAAACAAAAAACTGGAAACAAAGTAGATGTCCATCAATTGGGGAAACAAATTGTAGTGCAAAAATAGGAATATTATGCTGTAAGAAATAAATATCATGAATACAAAGAAGCATGGAAGGATTTATGTGAACCAATATAAATTAAAATAAGTAGGGCAAGGAAAACAATATACATAATGACTACAATGTGAATAAAAACAGTAGCCACAAAACAAAACTATTGTTAAAATAAAGAACAGGCCCCAAAGAAGAGAGATGAAAATACATCCCTCATTCCTTTATAGAGGTCAGGGTCTGAGACTGTTCAACATTGCATTTATTGTCATATTTATTTAAATACTGTTTATTCAGTACAGTTTTTTTAACTCTTCCTCTTTAAAAAAAATTCTTGGTTATGAGGACTGGCTGTCTAAGAGGGAGTGGGGAATTCGGGGAGAGATCTAGGAAATGTCAAAACAAAATTAACAAAAATATTTTAAGAATCATCTTTCCCCCTTTGTGGCAGAAAGACGGAGGCTTAGGACAGCTTGCAATATGCAGTCACTTTATTGTTTTTGATTATTTTTCTTTGTCACAAGAAAGGGTTCATTCCAGAGAGAGGACATAAAATGACTGATAAAAAAGGGTACCAATAAAACTTTTTTTTAAAAGATGTGTTTAGTCTGGAATGATATTTTCTAGATGAAGCCATGTTGGTTTTTACAGATCACTACTTTCTAAGTATTCACAAACAATCCCTATAATAATATGATGTAGAATTTTACTTGGAATATGTGATTTGTAGATACTTGCCCTGTGGACAAGAAATATATTGCTTTTCACGTTTATATGCCTACAGTCTAAGCCTACTGCTTACACATAAGTAGGTATTTAATAAATGTTTATCGAATTAAATTCTCTTGAATTGAAAATACTGCTCCTTTCTCTGTACTGCAAAAACTTTCCCAATCCCATGATTATATTATAATTCTAAAAGAAGAAATGTTTCAAGGAGCACAGCATATTCCTGAATTCACATTTCTAAAAACAGGAATAATGTGTGAATAGAAGTTATATTCTGAATATGGTAGGTAATAACATGTACATGAGCAAAAGCATATTTTGCCACTTCTGAAACATTAGTTCCTTTGCCAGTGTTATGTAGGACCCTGGTGGAAAAGAGAGTAAAGAGAAGACTGTTTCCTCTTCTTTTCCAGTAGGGCATGGCTTCCACTAAAAAGGGTCTTGAGGATAAAATCATAAATGTAGGGTAAGAGCTTTCCAGTATCTCAGATGGCTTGGGATGTGGAATGTCTGTCATTTCCTACTGCTTTTTAGGGCCATACAAAGTAGTTTCAGTAGTGGGGGAGAGTACTATACTGAAGAGGCAGAAAACTGGGATCTTATTCCCAATATTAACTGCTTATGTGATCTTAAGTCACTTTGGATTTCTCAACTTCAATTTTATTATCTATAAATGAGGTTACCAGATCATTTCTTAAATACCTTCAATGTATCACACTCTCTGATTGTGTAAAAAGACATCATCCAATCATAGTTTAGAAGTTATCACAGCTATGCCAGTGGAGCAAAAGCTTGTTTTACTAAGCTAGAAAGGCCTCCATTACTGGCCAGGAAAAGAGAATGTATAATCTGTCCAAGGATCAGCCTAGCTAACTTGAGAGGCCAGAAGGTTGGTCATGCCACCAGGTTTCTAGCCACATAACTTATGACTACTATTAGGTCATAGATTTGGGGCACTATTGTAGAAGTAGTGCCCACATAGTGGTGAAATATTAATTTATAAATGCCCTGCTAAACACAAAGAAAAAAATCTTTTATGCCAATTATGGCTTATGAGTTTTATTAGTTGGATATTCCCTTATTTAGGATGTTCAGATGTTTTTTTTTTTATTTCGAGTTTAAATAGAAAGGGTATCTTAAATGTATCTATCCTGTACTTCTTTTGAATTTTTCAGAAGTTTGAAATGTAAAAATTCTTTTTCAAAAGCAAATTATTTTCTAGGTTTCCAGAATTGTTCATAGTGATATATATCTAAAATTCCAATTTCTGTCATTCTACCCTAGCCCAAAATACATATATAAATACATACACATTCTGATTTATTGCCTATTATAATGTTTTTCAGCAAATACAATTCAACAAATATTTGTTAGAAATGTATGGTTCCAAATAGAACATAACAATTCAGGTAGTCCTCAACTTATTTTGTAGTGCATATTTGTTATTTAGCCAGTTATGCCCATGTTATAAAATTATGGTACACAGTGAATTTGGGTCACTTAAGTATGTTCCTTACATGTTATGCTTAAGACTCCCCCTGGCTATCAAACTGAGTATGGCACCGCAGCTCCTTTTTTATACACTGAACAGCCTCTCACCCAGAATGTCTCAGCAATACATTCTGTGAACTTTGGGACTGTGGCAGAGGAAGGGAGTAAAGGTAAGCTGAATTAAATGAGTGAAGTAGAGATTTATTAGGGGTATTGAAGAAAGGAAGATGACCATATTAAGTAATGAGTTTTGTTTTTTGATGTTGGGAAATTGTCTGTAAAGGCAATTCTAAAAAAGACATTAAACTGTTTTGAACAATGATATCACCATTTGAATAATTACCACCTTCCCAAGGAGAATTTAAATTTATAAATTTTTATATATTTGTTTAAAAAATCTTTGCCATCTCATTATGTTATAGCCACACATTTAATTCTTTAAAATGACTGATAAAAGGGAAACAGTCTTCTAGTGAGAGTTACAATTCATTTTTGGAAGACAAAGTACAACACTTGAGAAATATTAACATTAGATTTTTGTAGACTCAAGATCAAACTCAGTGTAACGGGGCTTTATGTTTGACCACCATTTAAACCCAAACTTTGAGACTTGTGAAGCCAAAAAGTAGTGATGAATATCAAAGGATGAAAATTTTAGACTAAATTAGGATTACTCCATGCATTTTAGAAATAAGTATACTTGTATAACATGAGTACACCAAGAGGGTAACTCAAAAAAGCTGTTCTCAGAACTACATAACTGTAGCACTTATGCTTTCCTATAGGAAAATTAACAGGTTTTTTTTTTAACAGTGTCAAAATGGACATTAAGTTCACAAAAAAAAGTGAAGGCCCTCTCCTAAAATCCTCAAAGATGCCTATCCAAGAATAAATAAATTCCTCCTCCATATCTGAATGTGATGACTCTGATCATTGTTCTTTCACATTCTCATTTACTGCTTTTGATACTATGATTCAACTTTGATTCAAACTTTGAGATTTGTGAAACCAAACATTAAGTACATACTATGTGCAAGGTACTGTGCTAAGTGCTGGGCATACAAGCATAAGATAGAGAACTGACTGTTAAAGATTACAAGATTGAGAACTAGAGAAGATGTTGAAGATCTAGTTCAAACCCTTGTTTTACATGAAGAAACTGAGGTCCACAAAAGTTATGACTTGCCCATGATCAAGAATTTTAAATATATTAAATGCATTTTATGTGCTTAGTTACCATTTTGCCTTATTTAATTTATACATACTTTATGTTTACAGGGTATTTTTAAAACAACATTCATAGGTGACTATAATTTGGGGACTGTTTTGATAAAACATTGGGTAGCAGGTCTTCAATTAGAAACAATCCTTTTTTTCTACCATTTTCCGTTTCTAAGAACCTAAGTGACAAAAGGACTACCTGTATTTATTTGAAAAGTGTTTTGTATTAAATGGGATTTGGTTTGGGTTTTTAAGAACACACCAATATTTGAGACTTTAACCAAATCTGGATAGTAAAAAGTACCCAGAGGTCAGGTTTCAAAATTTTTTTTAAAAATGTCATGGAGAGGGAAAAATAGTAATTGTCCAGCACAGATAAATAATCCATGTCAAGACCAAGACTTCCATTTCATCTCAGTTATATCAAGGGATAAAACAATGTGGTTTTTATGCCACCTCCTCCTACCGCCACTTAATTAGCTAATTGTGTCTACATAGATCTGATCAGATAATAAAATAATGTTTGGTGTCTGGATAATATTCTTTGAGACGAGACTGTTTATGTTATGTACTTTCTGAATGTGACATAGATGTTACTGACTGATAACACTCTCAAACCAAAGAGCTAAATAATGCCAAAATTCCAGGAAAAATAGTAAAGGCCCAGTATTAAAATGTGATTTAAAATAAAATGATGCCCCTTCATTTCTCCCCATCCAAAACCTACCTATTTTGTCCCCCAATTTGCCCTCTTTTATTTGTCAGTCAACAAGTAATTTCTTGACCTCATACTCTGGGTACTCTAAGAATATACTTTCCATGATTCTAAATTTAACAAATATGCTAGTCAGATGGTACTTAAAGAACATCTACACTTCATCACATTTCAATTTCATTATTTCTCAGTTTCCCTCAAATACAAAAAGAGTTGGAATGTATGCAGTTGTTCCTATAACACAACCAAAACATCTTTTCCTTAAATATTTCCATCTAGTATTAAAAGCTAGTAACTTCAGGGCTGTGCATAAACCAAAATGTCCAGCTGTAGCAACAATCTGGCTAGCAGCTGTTGTGGGGTATAAGACTCAACAAGACCAGCAACAAGAGCTGCTGCTAGCACAGGGCACAGGTTCTTTTATCTGCTTTACTAAGGAAAGTAACGTTAAAGGCTTAACAATTTTACATTAACCCAACATACAAATATCATTCTCTTAGTTTAGGAGGAAAAGCCAGCAACCTGAACTTCAGAACAAATACAAATTATAAACATACACAATATAAACAGACCAAATCACAATTCTTAGTTACCAGGAAAGCATCAACATCTGAATTCACAAGTGAGGGGGTGACTCTTAACCACAGCTTCTCAGAGTCTCCACATCAGCACTCCTTCCTGAGTGACAGCTGCAGACAGAATGCTAACCTTCGAGCTTTTATACTCTGTTCAGGGCTCAAAGGATTCACACCTAATCAGCAAAAGGGAGTGAGCCTGGGGCTTAGCACCTAGTTATCAAAAGGGTGTGGGCCTGGGGCTTTGCACCTAGTAATGCTTAACCAAAGGCATTTGATTAGCATCTCTAAAAGAGAAAACAGTAAAAAAAAAAAAAAAAGTCCTACCTTAATTACCAATACACCAGCTCAGTTCAAAGTTCATCTGGTATAGGTGCTCCCTTCACCAATGCATTTCATAACCCCTTCATGCCTTAGTAGAAAGACTTCATCTTTGATTCATTTTTTGCTGTGACCAAAAAAAAAAGTCATCAGTTGGAGTCCAACCTTCTGTTGAAATGTATCTTCAAACCAGTGGGTTGGTCAACGGGACTATTCTCAAAGGCTTTTGTTGGTTTTGTAGGATTTGCCAGAGGTTATATTCTACTTGCATAGTCTTCAAGAACCAGGGTCATCTCCATGCCATAATGAGGCATCAGGGTAGGACTTTAGTGGAGGAAATAATTGCAGGGAAGCTGAAAATCCATTTTTACCATTGCCTTCTGTTGCAGTGTCCAGGAATACAATTTAGTGAAAAGTGAGACTTGTCTGTATAAGACATGATCCCAGCTTTCAAAAATCTTATACATTGACATAGTAAAGGAGGCAAGATTCATACATAATGCATTAACACAACTAGAAAATGAATATAAAGAAGTATGTAATTACAGCAACCATAGATCATAGATTTCCAAGATAATTGTAAATTTGTAGGATCATACTCTCTGGAGCTAGAAGGGATCTTAGAAATCATCTAGGCTAAATTCCTTCCATGAAGAAATTGAGATCTAGAAGGGATAATGACTTAACCAAGATCACACAGGTAGTAAGAAAAATAACCAGGATCTAGAATATTGTCTCATTGTTCCTATAAACTGAATGTCCCAGATAGTACAATTGTTTGGTAACTAGTAACAATGAATCAAGTCAGTATTATAATAAAATATTCATGTTACAAAAGCTTGAGAGCCACAGAAGTTGGAGAATCAAACACTAAAGAAACATCACAATTGCTCATGAAAATCAGACATGGTAGCCAGTAAGTATTGTGTAAGTCTATACCTGTGTACATAGTTATGTATGAAGCTAATAGGGGGTCTACTTTTGGCATAGCCATGAGACACAATGTTCTAATGGTTCCAGTCCTAAAGATTGAACATTGCCCTGATATTAGTGTAAAAACCCCACCAACTAAGGCCACAAAGCATAGGTAATAATGGTGGTAAATATTTCCAGGGGATCTTGTGAGTAGTTCCTCTTTCTGTAATTGTAAGTTGCTTAAAGTGTGCTTGAAATTAATTATAAACTTCTATTTTAGGTCAAAAGTGGTGCCATGGTCAAAGGGACTATATTTTTAATAGGGTTTTTACAAAACAAAAATGAAAAAACTTCTCAAAGAACACATTAACATTTTATACCCACTTTGGTAATATACTTGCCAACCCTTCACATATTCGAAGAGAAATCTATTTGTTGTTAGCTCTGAAGTTTCCAGTATTTGGATGAAAAATATCTTTTTAAAAATATCCTTTTAAAAGACTTTTCCCTGAAGATGAAACATTGCAAAGAAAACCGTAATGTGCGTATGTATAAAAATTTTTTAAAAAAAATAAAAATTCAGATGTTTAGATTGTACTTCTTCGATAATTTCAAAAATTCTAGCCTAAATTTTCATCAGCATGAGCAAAGTAGCAAATGATTGTGGCAAATGTACTCAGATTTACACATTGTAAAGGTAACTTTTGCAACAGTGGAAAGGTTAGACTAGAATTGGGGCAGCTAGGTGGCACAGTGAATAAAACACTATAGCTAGTCAGGAAGACCTGAGTTCAAATGTGGCCTCAGATACTTACTAGCAGTGTGATCCTGGGCAAGTCACTGTTTGCCTCAGTTCCTCATCCGTAAAATTAGCTGGAGAAGGAAATAATAAACCACTCCAGCACCTTTGTCAAGAAAACTCCAAATGGGTCATAGAGAGTTGGACACAACTGAAGTGACTCAGCACTACAAGCAGGATAACCAATGAGTACAGTCCTTCATAGTCTGGTTCCATTCTACCTTTCCAGACTTCCACAATCCAAGGTCCAGCCATACTGGCCTACTTTCTGTTTCATGAACTCAATGTTTGGGGCAGCTGGGTGGTGCAGTGAGTAGAGCACTGGCCCCAGAGTCAGGAAGACCTGAGTTCAAATCCAGCCTCAGACACTTGACACACTAGCAGTGTGACCTTGGGCAAGTCACTTAACCCCAATTGCCCTGCTTTCCCCCTTGCAAAAATAAAATAAAAATTAAAAAATGAACTCAATATTTCACCCCATTTCTGTGGCTTCAATACAGGTTGTCCTATCCTGACCCCACTCCTATTCTTAGAATGTACACCTCTTTTAACTCCACTGTTTAGAATCCTTAGCTTCTTCTTTCATGACTCCAAGTGACAACTTTCATGGGAATCCTTTTCTAGTCCTCATAGCTGTTAGAACTCTTCCTCCTCAAATTATATTCACTTATCCTCCCAGTAGAATGTACATTTATTGAGTCCAGGCATTGTTTCTCCTTTTTTATTTATTCATTTGCTATTCTGAACAAAGCATTAATAAATGTTTGTTGAATCACAATATAACTGGCAAGAAGAGATGAGAAGCAGAACGTTGATGGTTGTAGTAGGCATTTAATAGTGGGGACAGATGTGAAAAATTTCACAGGTAGAATCCATGGGGCTTGACAGTGGGTTGGCTGTGAGGAGTAAAGGAGAAGGAAGATTCAAAGATTACTATAGATTTGAGCCTGGATGAAAAAGAGAATTACCATCCACAGAAATAAAAAAAAGAGTTGATTTTGGGAAGGAGATAACAAATTCAATTTTGCACATGTTGAGTTGGAGGTACCAGTGAGATAGCAAGGTAAAAATGTCCAGCAATAATTTTGAAATATCCCTAGAATTCTGGACAGAAGTTGATGGTGCAGAGAGAAATTTGGAAGGGGTGTGTATGAAACCAGTACCAAATATAGGGCCAACCTTGAAATCAGGAAGACCTGGATTCAAGTGCTACTTCTGATAAATACTGTTTTTGTAACTGCTTACTACTTGGACTCATTTGACCTACTTGAGCCTCAGTTTCTTTATCTGTAAAAAGAAGGGCTTGGACTGGATGTCCTCTGAGGTCTCTTCAAACTCGAGACCTATAATATAATCCTCTGACCTCAAGCAAGTTACCTAGTCTCTTCCTGTCCCAGACAACTGTGTTGGTAGTTTCCTCATTTAGAATTTCTTCCCTACATCACCTCCCTACATCCCTAAATCACAGCTATGAACACCCTTCGATGAATAATGTTTCTATGATATGTCCATACATTTTTAGAGTTATTTTAAAATTTGTAACTAAATGTGACCTTTTAATAAAACTTTTCATATAAACAAACTAAAACAAAAAACCCTTTCTTAGACTGTGTATTTCAATTTTCAGAAAATTAGGTTATAATTAGGGTATACATTATGTACATTGCAATGTATGCATAAATTGTATAGTGTAATAATGGTTATTATAGAATGACTAATTTGTGTGGGACTCTAGAATATAAATCATTGTGGGCTGATGGAGTAAGAGAAGGCTTCATGGAGGATTTGAGACCATTGAGCCTCAAAAGATGAATAGGATTTAGATAAGAAACCTTAATAAGGGAGGGTATATTAGACCAGGGGAATAACATGAATAATGGCTCAGATTCAGGAAAATCATATCTTTGTGTGGTAGTGAAGATATCAGCCTGATTAGCATGAAAGATACATACCAAGGAGTAGGGGTGGGGGAAGGGAAGGTCTTGGATTATCAGAAGAACCTTAAGAGACAGTAAGACTTGATGGGGTAGGAAATTGGGAACTAGACTTTTAGGGAAGAGAACATCATGATATAAATTCTCTTAAAGGATTAATCTTGCAGTGCAATACTGGATTAGGGAGAACCTGAAGGTGGCAAGGTCAACTAGGATGATTTTGCAGTAATCTATAGTTAATGATGGTCTGGGTTGTGGCAGGGCAAATGGATAGACAAAGACAGAAGAAATATTCTGAAGGAAAAAAAATTACATGACTTGGTAGTTAATTAAAAATGCATGAGAGAGATGAGAATATATAGATTAATAAAATGAAAGATAATAGATGACAGATAAGATAGATGATATAAATAGGTGGATAGAAAATTTGTTAAGCACTATGTGCCAGGCACTGTGCTAAACACTAGGAATATATACACAAGCAGAAAGTTCTGCTTTCAAGGAGCTTACATTGTAATGTTGAAGACACTACATGAAAGGGGTAAAAAATTGCAATACCTTGAGCAACTGGAAAATAAGAGTTTTATCAAGGTCAGAGAGATGTTTGAGGGAGAAGACATTTTTTGGGAAAAAAAACTTTGGAGGGATAAGGGTGGATGATAAATTTTGATCATTTTGAGTTTAAAGTGATATCCCTAATACATAAATGGCTCTTGCCTTCCATGATTAGATTGAATGCAAGGAGAGATGAAAGAGAATGATATCCACCTATTTATTTGTTTGGTTCTTATGTTTGCCATTGGTTGGCTAGGAGGGAAAGTTTAGAGCAATGGTTAACTCAAGTCCAATGAACTTTTATGTTGATACTCATGATGATTTCACAGAAAGTAGACTACTAATTAAGATATAATAATATACTCTCCAGAATCACGAAATGGAAAACCTTTTTCCTCCATGGAATAGTTATGTCTCACAACAATCTGAATACCAGGACAAAGATGCTACACTTGGTGGGAATACTGCTCTTGAAATGGCATTGTAGATTTAGGCAAGGATTTGACTCAAAAATCTAGCATCATTTCCGTTGTACCATATTGCCTCCCTATGAATAATCATATTTTGAACCTTTAAAAAAATTTACATTGTTATATATATGGACATTACAAAAGATATATACTTAGGTCTCTATTTAACCATATTTGGCTTTAATTTCTTCTTTTGGAGATATTCTACCTAATAGCACCTTTCTGGTTTGAGAGTCCATATATATTCTCCAGAGGAAAGAGAAGGAAACCTTCCTTCTACATGCAATAGTCATGAAAGGTCAACATTCAAGCAGATGTCCATTAAATTTTATTACCTACATTAGTTATTCTTTGTATATGATTACAATGAAGTATACAGTATAATCTGTTGTGTGACAATGGGTTAAGGGACATGTACTAATACAGTTTTTGTGTCAGAAGGGCCGTCACATTTGAATAGAATAGATTAGGAACTACTTTACTATTAATGATCTCTTGAAGGCCCACCCAATTCTAAATCCTGTAATTCTTAGTAGCTAATTTCTCATCATGGGTCTGAAAATCAAGTTCATCATTATCACCTACTATTGCGACCAAAGCCAATAATCCATGGGGTTCAAGCTCCTCAGAATGAGTCTCACAAATTTATAGCCCAGTCCCAGATATATCCTTTGCTTCCCAAAAGAGATAACACCTCTCCCCATTCTCTGGCAATTATTTCTTTTGTGATCCTGGAAATACAAACCTCGGTTTCCTCATCTGTATCTCAAAGAAGTAGAAAAGTGCAGTATTTTTTCTGCCGCTCTTGTTAACAACCCTGCTTCCTTCTTCCTATTGTGAATCCCTCTGTAGCTCCAGTCTTGGCAATGATTATGTAGCATCAAAATTTGTCTGCCAGAAGAGATCTTCCAGTGATTACCTGGACAAGACCCTGTTATTGGACATGTCCCTTTTTTTCCAGCTTTTCCTGTGATTATTGGATCCTGATTACCTGATGGTGCTATCAGATTCAAACATGGTTATGACAAGTGGTACACCTGTATCAGTGCACCTGTAGAAACCCAAAGAGAATACATTTGAGGATCATTTTCAAGTTCACTTTAGAAATGACTTTGATATTCCTGTTTTCTCATTTGGTATTTTTTTTAACTGTAGCATATAGTTCTAGTTCACTTTTGATAGATGGGTGACTTTTGTTTGCTTGCTTTAGTTTTGTTTTGCATCAGTTCACAGTTCATTATGGAAATCGGATTTAGATATGATATGGGGTTCATCTGTGTGGTTCATTCTGGTTTGGCATTTACAGTTTGGTTCAGGCACTTGACCATCTACATCATATTTTCTTTCCTTTCCTATTTACTGTATTAGGTCTTGACATAAAAGGCAGAATGGGCTTGAAGTGAATTATATAGTGTAATTTTTAAAATTTATTTTTAGTTTTTAACATTCACTTTTATAAGATTTTGAGTTCTAAATTTTTACTCCTCCCCAAGATGGCATGTAATCTGATATAGGCTATACATGTACAATCATATTAAACATATTTCCACATAGTCATGTTTTAAAAGAAGAATCAGAAGAGGGAAAACCATGAGAAAGAAAAAAACCAAAAAAAGGAGAAAATAGTATGCTTTGATCTGCATTCAGACTCCATAGTTCTTTCTCTATATGTGGATAGCATTTTCCATCATGAGTCTTTTGGAATTGTCTTAGATCATTGCATTACCGAGAAGAGCTAAGTCTATCAAAGTTGGTCATTGCAAAATGTTGCTGTTGCTGTGTACAGTGCTCTTCTGGTTCTGCTCACTTGACTCAGCATCAGTTCATCTAATTCTTTCCAGGTTTTTCTGAAATCCATCTGCTCATTATTTCTTATGGAACAATAATATTCCATTATATTCATATATCACAACTTGTTCAGCCATTCCTCAATTGATGGGCATTCTGATTTTTGACCACCACAAAAAAGCTGCTACAAACATTTTTGTACTTGTGGGTCCTTTTCTCTTTTTTATGCTCTCTTTGTGATACAGACCTAGCAGTGGTATTGATGGATCAGAGGGTATGCACAGCTTGATTGCCCTTTGGGCACAGTTCCAAATTGCTCTCCAAAATGGTTGTATCAGTTGGTTCACAACTCAACTAACAATGCATTAATGTTTAAATTTTCCCCCATCTCCTCCAACATTTATCATTTTCGTATTTTGTCATGTTAGCCATAGATTGCAATTTTTAAATAAATCAATGCACATGCTACTATGAGTATGTTCACTTTCTGAATGGAGTATCTTGAAGCATGGACTCTCTTTTTCCATTTTGATGTCCTAAGATGCACATTCTAGCCAATAGGAGAAATTTTCCATTTTTACGGAGTAGGCAGGTGCTTGTCTGGCCTATCAAAAGACCTTCTGTCTCCAAATGCTTTCCCCTACATGATTTTCCTAAAATTAACCTGAAGTATCTTATCATTAGAAGTTTTGAGGGTTTTTGCATGTTTTTTTTCTTTCTTTTGATTTATGCATGAGTAGTAATTCCCAGTTGAAATATAAACACTTCTAGAGGGGTTTATTCATTGCCCTGAAATGCATTGAATTAGCCAATAGCCCTTTAGCATGGATTACGTTAATTTCACTCAGTGCTCCATAAACTAGGTTAGATGTGGGAAACAAGATAGAAAAATAAAACATCTATAATAATTGCCATTTATATAGTACTCTAAGATTTATGAAGTGCTTTATAAACATTTCATTTGATCCTCACAAACATCCCTGTGAGGTAGATACTACTGGTATTATTATCACCATTTTACAAACAAGGAAACAGACTTCGAAAAATGAAGTGACTTGCTCATCACCATATGAGTAAGTACAGGAACAGTATTCAAAAGTGGGTCTTTTCTGACTCGTCTAATTCTCGCTAAACCACACTGCCTTTCTAAAACAATTTTCTGAGGCAATAGGACCCAAGACAAGAAAGCTTTCATGTAGAGGAAATAGGAGAAAGATCCTGAACATGGATAGTTTCTAGGGGAAGTTAAATACAGGAAGAATGCTACACAAAATCTGGGAACGGGGGAAGGTGAGAAGAACAGCATAAGAATACCACCTGGAGGGAAGAAAAAAAAATACTAATAGTCACTATCCTCACAGCACTTTGCCTTCTCTAAGTTTGGAACTTGGATATATTAAAGAATTTATTTTACAGTTTTAAGCAAAAAAAAAAAAAAACATCCTTGGATTTCTGCCCTTTGTCTTTTAGTCGTTTTGAAGTTTTAAATGAAAGCAGAAAAGCAGCTGGGTCCATTCTTTATACAATCAGACTTTAGTAACCTGCCATATGTTTCTGAAGCATGGAAAAAGGTCACATTGGATATATAACTCCATTGTTTTTTTCACTGAAGGGCAACCTATAGCGTTCTCCAGATGTGGAAAACAGCCATTTCAGTAGACAAGTATGCCTAAGATTCGTAAAATTCAGAGCTTTGCTCTTGGGCTGAACCTTTTGTTGGGGGGGGGGGGGGGGGACGCAGGGAGGAAGGTGCACACCTTTTGGTCTGAATTAAACAATTTTAAAGTAGAAGAATATAGAAACTAGACCAAAAATCAAGGGCACAAAGGGAACTCCTAATTATTTTCTTGTTTTTATTTATTTTAAAACAAATGTTAACTACAAATATGACCTACCCAAATTACAGTGTTAAAAACAAAGCATTGGACCGTAGAAATTGGGATTGGAAAGTTTTTTCACATTAGTAAATTCTTCAACTTCATTTTTTAAAAAAAGGGCAAGCTATCAAACTTCAGAAAGGACTGCTAGAAACCACCCTTTAAATAAAAAGTCTCAAAGTTATAATCAAAATATCTCCTGCTTAAGCGATGCCTGAGCTACTGACCAGGAGAGAACTATGACCAAATAGTCTTGCAAATATGCAGTCCTTGCTGACATTGTTCTGTTGCCATCACCATCTGCTTCAAGACATTCAGGATTTAGGCTCCCTTATCACATGTTGAAAGAACCAAAGATCTGAGACTTTTTCTTTTCCTTCCTTTCCTTCTTTTCTCTTCCTTCCCCACCCCTTCTTTTTTTTCTTTCTCTCCCATTTGAGTGGAGAAAAAGGATGACCACCATGGCTCACTTTCCTTGGACACAGAAGTGAATTTAAAGAAAAACCTCACCATTATAGCAGGAATTGTGGATACATTATCTCTTAACCTTTGGAATGCACAAACCACTGTATAGACATTAGCATTTATTAGGCATATTCCAAACGTTACTTTAGTGTAAACTAAAATGTGTAATACAAATTTGTTTATTAAAAAATTTGTATTTAATTTTTTATGCAGTAATATAAATATTGTTAAGATCAGTAAACATTTCTTTCTTTTGAAGGACCTGTTCATTTGTAAATTTTTGCTTAAATTGGCCTTCTAGTATCAACTACTATCTAGGCACAAAAGAGCATGGGAAAGGTTTCTTTTGTTGGCTTTCTTATGGAAAAAAATGTATACATATACATTTTCCTTTTTTTCATTAAAAAATCCTATTTATTTTTAGCATTAAAAAATATTGGGTTCTGTAATCTCTCTCTCTCCCCCTTCTGCCCCTTACCCATTGAGAAGGTAAGAAATGTGATATCAATTATACATTTCCAAATTAGCCATGTTGCCAAAAAAAAGCAAGAAAAACAAAGCTAAAAAATTATGCTTCAATTTGCACTCAGACTTCATCCATTCTCTCTCTGGAGGTGGATAGCATTTTTCATGATAAGTCCTTCAAAATTGTCTCAGATCATTATGTTGCTAAGAATAGCTAAGCCCTTCAGAGTTGATTATTGTTATCATATCACTGTTAGAGTATGCGATATTCTTTTGGTTCTGCCCACTTCACTTTGCATCAGTTCATATAAGTCTTCCCAGCTTTTTCTGAAACCATTCCCCTCATCATTTCTTTTTAAAATTTAAAAATTTTATTTTCCCAGTTACATGTAAAAACAATTTTAACCTTCATTTGTTTTACAATTTTGAATTCCAAGTAGTTCTCTCCCACCCTTCCTATCCTCTCCCTTCATTGCTAAGGCACGCAATTTGATAAAGGTTATATGTGTATAGTCATGTGTTAGAAACATACTTAGTCTAAGAATAAGCAATACTTGTTGGAAAACCAGGAGATTTTTCATTATATTTTACATTTATTCTCTCTGAATAAATAGGTAGGTTTCCTGAACAGAGTACAGGAGAACACAATCTGTTCAGATGAGTGCCAGCCTTTTATATTATTCGAATTCAAATCTTCTGCCTGACTCTTCATTGGCCAGATGCAATATCCTGAACTGCCCACATCATGCCCCCCTCAAACAGCTCATTAAGCATTTGTGCAACTGTCTAACCCCTCACCTGATCAAAAGTCTGGTCCTGGTAGATCACAGCTCTGATTAGAACCAGTCACCTGACTTACATTCTGTTAAAGCTGGGAGGAGTACTTTTAATCCTGTGGAAACAAAACTTCTCCCATCATTTCCCACATCATGCAAAACATATTTCCATATCAATCATGTAAAATCAAACAGACAAAAAACCCCAGGAAAAATAAAGTAAAAGAAACAAAAACAGTGTGCTTCAGTCTGTATTCAGACTCCATCAATTCTTTCTCTGGATATGGATAATATTTTTCATCTAAGTTCTTCAGAATTGTCTTGGATTGCCGAGAATAACTGAGTCATTTGTAGTTGAACATTGTAGGATGCTGCCATTATTCTGTACAATATTCTCCTACTTCTACTCATTACATTTTGCATCAGTTTATGTAAGGCTTTCCAGGTTTTTCTGAAAGCATCCTGTTTGTCATTTCTTACAACACAATAATATTCCATCACAATCATATTCTACAACTTGTTTAGCCGTTCTCCAATTTATAGGCATTCCCTCAATTTCCAATTCTTTGCCACCACCAAAAAAGTTGCCATAAATCTTCTGGCACAATAGGAGTCCTTTTCCTTTTTCTTTGCTCTCTTTTGCATATATCTAGTAGTGGTTGAAGGGTGTTCATAATTTTATATTCCTTTGGGCATAGTTCCAAATTGTTCTCCAGAATGGTTGGACCATTTCATATCTCCACCAGCAGTGCATTCGTGTCCTAATGCCACATCCCTTTGAACATTTGTCATTTTTTTCTGTCATATGTGCATTTTCAACTGTATAATAATCTTATGTGCACTTAGCACAGTTTTTGGCACATAGTAAGCACTTAATAAATGCTGATTGACTGAATTATTGATACAAATATTATGAAGTATGAAAAGTGAACAATAAGGAATCCCAGGCTATATATCTAAATAGATGGATTATCAATCAGTGATTATTTATGAAGCCTGTGTTCCAGACATTGTGTCAAGCACTTGGAGATATAAAGAAAAATATAAAAGTCTGTGCCCTAAATAAGTTTACATTCTGATGGGGACCCAATAATTACATGTATAAGCATATACAGAATATATCCAAAATGACCATGAAATAAACCCAGGAGAATTTTCCTACCCAACTCAATATTATTTAGTAGGACTTCTGAGTGGTTCAGGTTTCTAGGGATAATGCAATTTTGATCTTGTCCATGATGGTATCATCGCCCTAGTTTTGAAGCTAGTGCCTTCCTCCAACCTTGTATTGGCCTAGAATATTTGATTCCAATATAATAGATCACAACATTCTTTAAAATTTGTTTGATGCTTACTTATTTAGCACAAAAATGAAAAAAAAATTGAACAAGTATTTTAAAATAACATACACATACTCTATTTAGTGAGGGAAACTTGTAATACAAGGAAAATTAGGAACCCCTGAGAAACCCCTAGCTACTGACAAGCACCCCCAGAAAGAATGAACTCAGATATCTTTAGTATTTAGCAAACCCCCTGGGACTCTGTGGCTCCTCCAAGGAATGTCAATAGATAGGACCATCCCACTGAGAGATAACTTGACAGACCCTTCCTGGGAGATATCCCTGGGACTCCGTGACTCCACCAAGGAATGTAAATGAGATTATCCCACTAGTACGATAACCTGACTGAATCTTTTGATCAGCCAGGACATTGTTCCTGTTTTTCCCCCCACTCTGTACCCCCATATCCTATATAAGCCAAGCCATCACCCCAACACATTTGCCATTGATTTGTGGTGCCGTACCCCGATGGCCGCCGGCTAATAAATTCTCCACTTAAAACTTATACTCTGTGGTGTGTCTCGCTCACTTCTGGTACCACAAACTTTGGTTGCTTTATATTACTCCCTGTCTCCAATTTGCCTTTTCTGTCCATCCCCCCACCCCAAGATTTCTCATTAACCCCCTTCATATGGCAAAACCTGGCCTATTGGCTTCAAACAGCATTCTATCTGATGTGCCTTTTTCCTTTGCATAGGCTTTTCTTAAGGATGTGCCACTCCTCACTCCTGCCAGGCCTTGGATTTACTCCCTCCTTATCACTGACTCTTAGAATTCTTAACTTTCTTCAATTCTTAGCTCATTGATGCCTCCTATTTGAAGCTGATGCCTCCTATTGGAAAGCTGTCCTGATCTAGCTAGCTGATACTGATAACCCCCTTCTCAAATTACATTTCACTTACTTAACCTGTGTATATCCTTGCAATAGAATGTAAACTCCAGGCTAAACTGTTTCATTTCTGTCTTCCACCTAAGCATCTGGACCAGTGCTTCTCTATAGCAGGTGCTTCATAAATGTTCGTTGAATTGGATTTAATGAGCTGGCAATGTTTAATGCCAATTAAAGTGTAGACTACTAAATGGTCACAACAAACAAAAACTTGGAGGTGAAATTAAAATTGACAATATTAAGTGATTGCTATATGTAAGCTGTTGTGCTAGACTGGAGATAAATAAAAACTAAGTGATCTCTTTCCTCAAGCAATTTACTGGTTTTCTGCACACCCATCAATTTGGGGAAAATGATAAAAGCCAGAAATAGTTATTGTTGCAGAATCTATAGGAAGAGAGGCACACTAATGCATTGCTGGTACAGCTGTAAATTGGTTAAATCATTCTGGTAACCTTTTAATCCTGACATCCCACTGCTGAGTATTTATCTTAAATCAGCCAAAGACACAAAAGACACAAAGGAAAAAAAATAGAACAAAATGAACCAAGCAACAACTGGAAATCAAGTTTCTGCCCATCAACTAGAAAATTGTTGGAAAAAAATATTGTATATAAATATAATAGAGTATTATTGCACTGTAAGAAACTGCAAATATAAGGAATTCAGAAAACATAAGAAAATTTGTGTGAATTGTTACAGAATGAACTAGGAAAACAAATGATTGCAATAACATAAGTGAAAATAACAATAAAAAAGTCAGGGCAAATTCAGAATAATTGTAGTCTTGGTCCCAGACAACAGAAGGTGAAACACACTTCCCATCTCTCACTGGAGAGGTTGGTTAGTAGGGTTGTGAAATGTTGCATACTGTCAGACAGTATCATTTTGTCCATAGGTTTTGCTTGTTTTTCTCTGTTACAAAGGAATGTTCTGTAGGTAAGTGCTGCGGGTGGGGGGGTGCGGGGGGGAGGAGAAGAGAAAATGTGTCAGGAACTGTGGTGTAAAATACTAAAAGGTAGCAATAATTTTTTTTAATTAAAAGGACAGAGCCAACATTTCTCCGCTTCATCTTTTCCTACTCCTTTAGTTTAGTAAACGCCACAAATGTAGCTGTTTGGGATCTGACCAACGATTTTAAAAAATGTTTTATCGGACTGTTAAGTTCAACGTAAGTCAGCAGTGTGTTGTGGCAACACAAAAGGCTGTATTTTGAGGGCCATGGAAGAGGGAAGGGGAAATGCCATCGTATTCTGCCCTTATCAGACCTCACCTGGAGAATTATGGTTTGCCAATTTCTGAGGTATACATGACCACATGAAAATTTAACAATGAGCACTTGTGGGTCAGTTTGAGCTGGTGCCTGCATACCCCTCCTGTAAGATATTTTTAGATGCTTTACAGAAATACTAGTATTCTATCTTGTTGGCCTTTTCCTGATTCACTCCTAGTAATTATATAAAATGAAATTAAGCTGACCTTGTATTATTTATTCTCAGTGAATCCCTGCTAGCTCCTAGTGATTGCCATTTTCCTCACTACAGGCTCACAAACCATCCATTGTAAAGTTCGCTAGAAAACTATTGTTTTCCAGATTATGGTTTATAGAATCAGCCTTGTTCCCACTGATAATTGAGATATTTTCCTGTCTTCAGTCCAGTGAGACCTAACCTAATCTACATGATTTTTCAAAGATCACTATTATGCACGTTGTTTTGTATTTTGGATTATAATTCATCTGGACAAGGTTACTTAGGGTTATTTCTGGCAATTATCATCTCTTCACTTATTTTAGGTTATGGTTTTCTCTTAACCCTTTTAGCTCTATCCTTTTTAGTCTGGATATGATTCTCCTTGGTGAAGGGAGAAGAAAAGCGGATGTTGACTAGTTCCACCTCTTCACTATAAGTGTTCTGTCTGTATCCTACAGTGAACCTACGTCAAGTTTTTCCTCTTTTCTCTGAGAAAGCTCAGAAAGCCCTATTGTTGTTCTTAGCCTTTTTGGCAGACATTTGCTCATTCTTCGCATTAGCCTTCTTGGTGATATTGACATAGGACTTTCCCCTTCTTTAAAAAATATTCTTTTTGGGTATTTGTGCTTCCATCCGTTGTACCTGTTCATTTCAAGCAGCCTATTGTGTAAGAGAGAAATCGCTGGATTTGGAACTTGAAGACATGGGTTCAAATCCTGTCTCTGTCACTAACTACAAAGTATTTTTAGAACCTCAAGTCATTTCATCACCCTGTGACTCAGTTTCCTGATCTGTAAAATAAGGAGGCTGAACTAGATGAACTTTAAAATTCCTTCTAAATCTTAACAGTCTATAGTTGTAAGACTTAGGTCATAATAATCATCAGGTCTTTGGCTATTTTTATTGCTTTCTTCTCAGAGATTATTTCTTTCTCTATTTTATGTCTAGATTCGACCCCTATTCAAGATGGCTGAAGTTGATGACAGTCTGATCTCTGAAAACTAAGGTAATTAAATGTTTGTAAAAAAATTTGGTTTAAAAGATTATCACTAGTCATTTTATGTTTCTATATTCCTATAAAATATGATTTTTCTAGTGGTCAAAAAAGCTGAGTTTTGCAAAAATGTACCTGGTATTCAAGTGCTCTGATGACCTTATTTTAATCTACACTTCTCAGGCAACTCATCACATTCATTGTTTTGAAGAAAAAACTTTATAAACCTTAAGGCGCTATGTAATAATACTGACAACAACAACAGTAACTTTATGTGTATGCCTAGTGTATGCCTGGTGAGACATATTCTCCCAATTCTTATGTTAAATCCTAGGAGCCACTTGGATAACTGAAATTTTTCTGTCACTTAAGACATTATTTACACATATTTAGGCCAAATATTGTTTTTCATGTTCAAATGTGAAACTATGTTTTTATGTATAAAAAGATATAGCTCAAGGATATTCACATGATAAAGAGTTGTTTCTTTAGGTAAATATTATTTTTTTCTAATAAAAAAAAATATCTGAAGCCAACTTTTAGACCTCTGATGTTCTAGCTTAAGTGTACCTTTCCAAGCCTATTTTTAAGTGGTTTGCTAAGAGCATCATATGCTTGGGGTAAAGTGGATCAGCAGGCATTTCCCAAGTGTGACCCACATTCATCCCTCATTTCCCTTTTGCTCATGCTATAAGCACCACCTGCATATCCACCTATGAAAATTATAACCGTCCTTGAAGATTCAACTCAAATGCCATCTCTTTCATGAAGAGTTTTCCATGATCTTCCATCTAGATGTGATCTCATCCTCTCCTGAATACCCACTGAATATTTTGGGTCTCTTTGTCACTTCTGCCTTTTCTACTATTTACTTTATAATGATGTTTGGAGGAGAGTACTTTATACCTTAAGGAACTATATAAATGTGATTTGTTATTGTGATAGCAATTTGCTCAGGCATCATATTTCTTCTATAAAATTTTAAGTGTGCTGAAGATGGAGACTGTTTCTTCTTTACACCTACTACTCCCAAACTACACAGTATAGTTCCTTGCACATAATAGCCTCTAACTGGAAAGGTGCAGAATAGATAAATGAGTAAACTCTTAAATATTCTAAGATCTACTACACTCTAGTAGCTTAGTAGGGTAGAATGAGCAACAGATTTAAGAGTCAGAAGACCTGGTTTTGGACCACAGTTGCACCACTTACTAGTCAAGTAGTCATCAGCAAGTTCCAAAGCACAATTTGAATTTTTAGAAATAATTTCTAAATAAAGTTATACAAAATAATTTCTTAATGGATGAATATTTCAATCTTAACATTTTTTAATTTAATGTTGATTTTTTTCCCATCATCTTTATGAAGGAGAGGTAGATAGTCCCATTTTTATAGAAGGATGATCTCAAGCCCAAATGGGTTTAGTGACTTGTCCAAGATCACACATTCAATGGAAAAATGAAGACTACAATCGAAATCCCTTATCTTAGTATTCATTTTGCTATGATTAAGTACCTAATATTAGATCTAGAAGGAATCTTGAAGATCATCTAAGTCTACCTCCTTTACTTTATAAATGAAGAAACTGAGGACCAGAGTGATTTACCTAAGTTAATCCAAGGCAGCAATGTTGGGATTTGAGTGTTGCTCCTTGTCTCCAGATCCAAGGCTCTTTCTGTTGTGTCATACTGAGAAGGAGTGTGGTACAATGGAAAGAGTACTTGTTCTGAAGTCAGAGGACCTGGGTTTAAATCCTACCTCTGATGATTAGTACCATTTTGACCTTGGGTTGGTCACTAGACCTCCCTGGGACTCAGTTTTCTTCTCTCTAAAATGAGAGGGTTGGACTTCATGGCCTCTTGTCCAATTTTAGGTTTATAATTGTATATTTGTATATACTTGCATATTTCTTGGTCCAAGAGTTATATGGAATGTAAAAATATGAACATTTGCATGAACACACAGACACAAACATATATTCATGTATGTGTGTATATATGTATGTATCATCTCCTCAGTCCCTAGTTTTTTAAGTCTAGGAACTTTTAAAATTTAGGTTTAGTGATCAGAAGAAAAATGTCCAAAAATGTTCTCTTCATGCCTTGACAAAAAGAATTTCCTGTCCCCATTGCCAAAAGAACCTGATCTGAAATATGATTGTACTCTTGTTCAATTTAAATTCTAGTTTATTGCACATTCTTTTGACTGCTTCTAACTGGCCTAAAAGTTCGTAAGAGAACACATGACATTAGCTAAACCTATAGAAGTGTTTATACATTTAAGGTAATAAATCAAAATTGAATTCAGGAGCCAGGGAAACATTTTTTACATGTTGAATACAGTCTTTAGTCTCTGAATTTTTTAGCTAGAAACCTTTAAATATGGGGTTTCAATGATCAAAAGAAAAATTATAACATACCCTGTGCCACAAGAGAATGAATTAAACTTTTGAGATAAGTGCACTGTCAGTCATTAGTGTATGTGAAAAGCAGTTTTCCTTTTTCACACAATCATTATAATATTGTAAAAAGGATACTTCATTAAATATACTTACCCTACTTCTTTTCATTCATCTTAAGTGAGACCATCTACTCAGTGCTTAACAGTAGGTAATTGAAAATACACACCTGTCTTTTTAGGTTTCAGGGAACAATTTATGTAAGGTCAACCTCTGCCATCAAAGAAATGACATCTTTTCTTATGGGAATTTCATCTCAAACCCTACTGGCAAAAATCAATTTGAAAAGTTCTAGCAAATTTTGATTATTGGCTTATGACTGCTTTACCCAAATGCATGCATTATCATTCAAAAAATAAAAAATATGTTCTTGGTGGGGTTTTAGTTATTAAATATTAATTTCTCTATAAACTACAAAAATCACTGAAGAATCTTGGGTACTGATTTATTCTGAGTCAGAGAAAGTGGAATTCAGTTGGACCCATGTTTATTTCCTGCTGACAATGTGTATGAAACTAGAGCAGTTTTTGCAAAAAAAAAATGACGATTTCTATGCCTGATCTGAAATTTGTCTTATATTTTGCAGGGAGAGATAGTCATATATTTTTCAACCACAAAACTCTTATAGATAATGAGCTTGTAATTTTTAAATTAGAAGGACCAGATGAGTCAGTTGCAAAGTTTTTTTAAAAAAATTGCTTGATCTGGTTTTCAGCATTGATTTTCACAACAGTTTGAATTACAAATTTTCTCCCCATTTCTACCCTCCCCCCCACTCCAAGATGGCTTATATTCTGGTTGCCCTGTTCCCCAGTCAGCCCTCCCCTCTATCACCCCCCTCCCCTCTCATCCCCTTTTCCCTTCCATATGTTAAATAAATAAATTTAAATAAAAAAAAAATAAAAAGCAATGCGGAAAAAAAAAATTGCTTGATCTTTCAAGATTTTCTTAAATTCCAGTCCTAATGCCCTTCTAAGAATTGTTTGTTTTTTTTTTTTTTTTCTGGAAAGGCTGTAGAGCTCAGGATCCAGAAATAATTGTAGAAGTCATCAAGTTTGCCTTTCTAATTTTACAAGAGAGGGGAGTGTACAAGAGACTTTGTGTTATTGCCCCTAGGTTATATAGTAGCAGGGCCAAGATCTGAACTTGATCCTCAGATTGAAAATGCAGAGCTCTTTCCAAGTAAGTGGCACAATGGAAAATCCATTGGCTCATGGTCAGAGAAACCATGTTCTAATCATGCTCCTGATGCTTATTGCAATTCATCTAAGCTACCTTTGCCTCAGTTTTCTCAACTGTTAAATTCAGGGTTTGAGCTGTTGGTCCCTCCCAGCTCTATAGCTGTGATCCTATGATCTTTTGTACTCTTACATGGCAGCTAGGTGGTTCAAGGGATAGAGCCCCAGGCCTGAAGTTAGGAAGACTCTTGCTGAGTTCAAATCTGGCCTCAGACAGTTACTGGCTGCACGATCCTGGGAAAGTCACTTCACCCTATTTGCCTCAGTTTCCTCATCTGTAAAATGAGCTGGAGAAGGAAATGGCAAACCACTCCAATTATCTTTACTAATAAGACCCCAAAAGGAGTTACAAAAAATCAGACAAGACTGAAAAAAAAACACCTAAACAACAATGCTCTTACCACGGTGTCACATCACAGAAAATAAGTCGTCGGGCTCTAGCAATTTATTAAACTTTACCTTGTTCATTGAGATAATGGGATCATAAAATTCGAGCTGGAAGGGGCTTTAGACTTTATTTAGTCCAACCCCCTAATTTTATAGATGACTGAGACACAGGGAGGTTAGGTCGTACACATTGCGAGTGGCTGAGCTAGGACTTTAACCTAGGATCTTGGACTCCAAATCCAGGGCCTTTTGCAAGGTGGTAATATTCATTTTTGGACAGTTAACAAGTTTGAGGCACTTGAGCATCAGTAGCAATATTTATTGCTTGCAAGGATAGAGAACATTTTTATCTTGAGAAAAGAGTCAATAGTTTTTTTTTTAGAAAAAAAGGTCTGCTATTTATGGTATTCATAAAATGTAATGAGATCTAGAGGAAAGGCTCAAGTATGTTGAGCAGGTTTTGTGTGAAGAATCTGTTGAAAAACATGGAAAAGAATGACAGAGGATTGAAGAGTTGTGATCTGAAGGAGAGGGCACCCCACAATAAGATCACAGATCCATTAAATGTTGAAGAAAGATAACCTTCTAGCTATTACATTGACTTAATCCTTTATCTCAGTTTTTTCAGGTTAATAAATATTTAAGGCTGTGCATATTATATAAAAAAGATATCTAAAACAAAGCTCTGTTACCTTTTCCATGAAGAATTGTTTGGTTTGGTTTAGTTTTTCTGGGTAGTTGCTGTCATTCTTTTGTCACAGTCATAGTTCTTTTGCTTTCTCTCTGGTTTGACCAATGTCAGGCTATTGGCCTCAGTTTCTTCCTTTCTATGCACAAAAGACAAAATCTCTTTCATATCTTAGTTTTTAGCATGCATTTTCTATAGTCAGTATTCTTTTTGGCTTAGTAACTTTTGGGGGTTAAAAAAAGACAGCAGGGTAAATTCTGAGGTGTGGATAGCAAGAATAGGAATCAACTTGTGCATTCATTTAATGCTGGTTGATAAAGCCTAGAATCATAGCTTGCAAATTCTTAGTGCCTGAAGGGTTCCACACTCTAAAATTCCTATCCTAATTTAACCAAGGTCAAGGTACTGATTGACCGACAATACAGAGGAGTCTCAAGGCTCAGGAAAAACTTGATGATTATCATTTAGGGAACTTATATTTTTCATTTCAATGTGCATAAATTAGTCAGTTACTACAAAAAGCTTTGTATCAGCTACTGCAGCGTTAAAATTATACCCCTAATTCTATTTTGTATCTATAGCCAACTTAATGAGAATGTTGGCAAAAGTAAGCCAATTAACCAAATTGCAAAAATGACCAGTTTTTGAAAGTAGTAAATCTGAGAAAAGTTGGAAAAAGTAGGCGGTTGGAAATTTCTAAATGATTCAGTAAAGATAGGCATGAATCTCCCAACCATAGTAGACTTTGAAGTCAGCCTCAAGTTTAAGGGCTGGTTTAAGAAAAGGAAGAAACCTCATTTGCCTGTGTTAAGAATAGTAGTTGAACCTTATTTAATTTAGGATTTTTAAAAATTTAGGGTCTATTCTATTATTTCTGATAAAAAAGATTAAATGTCACAAATAATAATAAAATAGGCATTTCTTCCAAAAGTGGGAATAAGTAGGGGAAATTTTCAGGAAAACCTACCTTCATTAGATGTGCAGGCTACTGGGACATATACCCTCAAACTTCATCAGTAAACTTAAAACAATGCATTGAAGATAGGCAGTCCACCCACCCAAGGTAGACAGCAATTAAATTAACCCCACTCACTTTTTACAGCTGCCTTATCTCACCCTCCCTAGGAAGCTCAGCTCACCTTACACAATCTTGCGTTTGGGGGTGGGAAGAAGGTGAGAGAAGACAGGAACACCTGGAAAGGGAGAGGATAAGGAACCAAAGAAACTGTAAGAGTTGCTTGGCTCTCCTTTCAACCCAGTAGAATAATGAATAAAAAGTCACCCACCCTTTCTTCCTGTATTTTAAACATGAGCAAGTAGGGAGGGAAGAGTTAGGTATGAAACAACCTAAATGGGCACTTACAGGGAGTGCCTGAAAAGTTGTTATATTTTATATATTGAAATTAATTTGAATGTCAGTAGGAAGTTTAGTTGATTATATTGAGTTCAATATTAAGTTTTAATAACACTTTAAAATCTAAAAAAGAGCAGGTAAGTTATTAACTATTTTCAAGTTTGCAGTCTCCAACAACATATGTTCACTCATATTTTGCATTTATGAAAATATGTATCATCACTAAAACAACTGTTACCAATTTGTGCTTTTTTTTCAGTTATAAGCAGAATCCAATTTTGCTTTAATTGATACAAATAGAACGATTTAACAACATAGACCACAATCTCCTCTTTGCAACAACTGAGTTTCCAACAATCACCAAAGTTGGTGTTGCTCAGGCAAGAATGCCTTTGGAATTACAAATTCTTTTATACTACATATAGCATTGTCCTTTTATTTAGTAAATTAGCATCACCAGGGTCTGACTGAGTTGCAACAACCAATCAATCCATTAGCACATACTCATTAGGCACCTTCTGTGTGAACAACACCGTGCTAGGCACTTGAAATGGAAAATATAAATAAGATGGATTTTTTGCCTTTGAGACTCTTATAGTTTAGTAGGGAAATGAAACACACAAATATTTCCATGATATGTGATATAAAAGATAAAACAAAGTGCAATGTAATGGGTGATCATGATCATTACCAGCCAGAGAGATCAGGGAAGGTTTCTTGCAGGAATGATGTCTGTGTTGGGCTTTAAAGGATGGTCATGAGTAAAAAAGGCCAAGGATAGCATTCCACACATAGGAAACAGTTTGAACAAGGGCATGAGGTTTAAGAGTACAGTACATGTTTTGGGACTAGAGTTTACCAAAGCAGGGAAGAGAGAAATAAGAAATGTCTGGAAAAGTACTGGGGGAACAGATTTTGGAGGACCTAAAATGCCCAGTAGAGAAGTTTGAACTTTGTGAGGCAATATTAAATCATTGAAGATTTTTGAGCAGGGAAATTGTGATCATGTCTATGCAAAATAAAGATTATTTTGACAGCAGTATGAAGAATGAATTGGAGGGAGGACAGTAAAAAGACTTTTTAAGAATGCCATTGCAGTAATCTGTGTTGACTAGTGGTAATGAGAATGTAAAGAAAGGGACAGGGAAAAATCAGAAAGAATTCAAGTTGCTTTTTGTTTGTAGGCACATATGATACTAAGAAGGGTGTGAGGAGATACATATAGACAGTTTCTCAGAGATTTCAGGATTTTAAGTGTAACTAAGTCTATACAGTACAACTGAGGATGAACCTTCACAACTGTCTAATAGACAATATTAGTCAATTCATGTAGCTAACATCTGCAAGAAAAAGATAAGGAATAGTAGTGGTCAAATGAATTGGTAGCATAAAAAAGCTAAAATGAAACTATTCCAATGTGAGAAAAAATCAGCATAAATTACCATGATGATCAGAAGCAAAGGTCAAATGGTGAATTTGATGTGGTCATTAAGATAATCTGTGGTCATAATTTACAACTATTTCATATATTATTACATAGTAATTTGCAACTTTTTGATTGGATGTGGCATCTTTTTCTGGGTTTCTCCCTTTGTAAAATGAGGGAGGTGGACCAGGAGATCTATAAGGGCCTTTTCATCTCTAATATTCTGTAATTTCTGTGCCATAAACATGCACTGAAAATCAAAACCTTTCTACCAATGTGAAGGAAGAATATTAATGGAAAGGCAATAATTATCCAACAATCTTAGATATAACCAAAACAAATTATTTTGTCTTAGATGAAAAGATAACTGTTAGGTTGGTGGCTTCTGGTTAGGAACTGTATGATTTGATGAAAGGAATATTCACTTGGATGACTATGTATGCATATATTTATGTTATATTAGGAAAGGAGTAACATGACTAACTGTGACATGATGTAATATCAATTAAGTTGGGACTTTTTTACTGTTTTAGAATGATAAACTCAGTGTCTTTGATTGAGCCTTACTAGGTGCAAAGCCCCAGGCCCAAACCCCTATCTACTGGGTGCTAAGCCTATGTGGGCGTGAAGCCTTCACCGTCCTAAGGGGAGTTGCTAAGGCCAGAACCAATAGTAGGAGCCTAAGCTGTGGTGGCTCCGATGAGGTTTGATGACAGCTAACGAGTGTATAAAAAGAGAGAACAGAGCTATTTGCTGGGGTGGGCAGTGGTGGGCTGGCGGGCTGGCTTTCACTCTTGGAGGAGTGTTGATGTGGAGACTCTGGGCAGCTGTAGTTAAGAGCCCTCCACCTTGTAAACCTGGATGTTAGGACTTTGTTAAACCCAGGTAACTAAGCATTGAGATTTGAGTCAGACAAGGTCTGTCTGTTTATGTTTGTAATTTGTTTGAATTTGCTCTGAAGTTCAGGGTGCTGGCTTTTTCCCCTGAACTAAGTGAATGATATTTGTATGTTGGATTGAAAAAAGATTATTAACCCCCTAACATTACTTTCCTTAGTAAAGCAGATCAAAAGAACCTGTGCTGGCAGCATTCTTGTTGGACTTGTATGGTCTTTCACCCCCACGGCAGCTGCTAGCCGAATTGTTGCAACACATGTGCAGAAAATAATTTGCTATTTTTTTTGTATTTAGGCCAGAATCAAAAGTATGATTGATGTTGAGATAGTATAGACAATCCAGCCCTTTACATATCTGTTCTAAAAGTGAATTCATTGGTCCATAAAGCCCACAAGTTGGAAAACAAATTTGCATTGAAATAATTACTGTATCTAGATTAGGAAGAAACAGTGCTTAAATTGTTGCCTAGATATACCTATGCCCATTTGAACTTGTATAAATCCACTGCCTTATTCACTTCCATCATTATTTCTTAGCACTTTATTTTTGTCTTTCCCATGCACCTATATTATGAGTGTCTATTTTATATGATGGTCATCTGTTTACATGCCTTATCTCCCCTACTAGATTATAAATCCCTTGAAGGCAGGGTTGTCATCTTACTCATCTACATTTCTCCCATAAACCTAGTGTGTTAACCTTGGGATTGGTAGTAGGCATTTGAACACATAGGCACACACAAGCTCACCTATCTCCCCATAGGTTACGAAGGGATTTGCAGCCATATGGCCCCTTTGTGATTTGGGCTGTGCTGTGGTCAGAATAGAATGTGTATTTGGGGGAAAAGAGATGAGTAAAGTAAATTCAGAACTGGAGGGGGCTGCAGATAGATCAATTCAGAGAGAGGCTTCACCCTCAACAAAATGACATTTTAAAATAATAGTAAGTACATAACTCTGAATAAGGATTAGACTCAGTGGGCTCTAAGGTCTCATCCAACTCCAAGAATCTATGATAAATGCTTAGCAAATTACTAGAATTTAATTCAACAATGTGGAAATTAAATAATTCCAGAAAGTTAAGCTTTTTCATGCTTAGTAAGAGGATTTATTCTTATGCTGTTCTCTGTGTTTATAGAGATAGATGACTCTTTCTCTCTGTCTCTCTCTGTCGCTCTCTCCCCCCTCCTTCTCTTCCTCCCCATAAACATGTATACATATGTGTCTTTGTCTGTGTCTGTGTTGTTAGGTCCAGAGCTCAAAGGAAGTTTGGATGTTCGACAAATTTTAAGCAAGCTAAATGAACAGTATGACTATTATTCAGATTTAAGATTTATTACTCCCATGTGTAGAAGGATAATGGGAATCTATCATATTTTTTGTCATTCAGTCTTTATCTCTTTCATAGTGGCTATGTCTCTATAAGCATGACTTCTAAAGGACTGAAATAGACCAGGATTGAAACTTTTAGTCAATTCAGTTTGCACCAGGCTATCTCAATGGACATATGAGTAGTGGGATGAGGGTATGCATAGCCCTTCAATGTAGCACATATATAGAGGATCTGACAGAAGACTCAAAGACCAAATGTTTACATTTTATTTGATTTCAGCCAAATTTATATCATCCTGGTCACAGTTTCATGAATGACATAAAGTGTTAAAGGTGATAGAAGCTGTAGGATTGCTTCATGACTATCCTTGCTCTCAAGGATAAGAATGAAAATTAAATTAAGGAGGAAGACAGATCAAGTCTTGGCACTGTTTGCATTTTGAGCTGTGGTCCTTAGCAATCAAAGGGTGATATTTTTTAATGTTTAAATTGTAATCAGTATGTTTTGTTCTCATGTTACCTTCATTTATGAATATATTCCTCTTCTAGTCAGTTTTATCCTTTTTATTTTTTATTCTGAACTTAAAAACCAAAATAGAACGGTTCTACATGTACAGCAGAACATAAAAAGAGAATTATACATGAAACCACAAATTTCCATTTCATCCTGCTTTCTTTAGGCAGATAACAAATTCCATGTGTTACTTTCAAAACTGTCCTCCTTGTTCATGCTTCATTCTGACCTTTATTTTGTGCTCATCTATACATTAAAAAAAGTTTCAATGGTGCTCTCTCTTTTTTCATCATTATTGATATGCCCCTGTTCTCCTCCAAGTCCTCCTTTAAAAAATGAAAGGACCAAAATACCCTTATAACAAATAATTTAATCAAGCAAATAAATTCATATAATAGTCCTATCCAAACATGTATATCTTTTTATTCACCTTCTATCCAGCCTCTTTCTCTCAAAAGGTGGGCGACGTGCTTTCATAAAACCTTAGGAAATATGGTTAGCTGTGCACTGATCAGAATTATTAAATATTTAAAAGTTATGTTTTCTTTCCACTATTTCTGCCCTTGTATAACTTGGGTTTTTTTGGTTCTGCTTATTTCTATCTGTATCAGCTTAGTCTAAAATCATCAATTTTGTTATGTCTTATTTCTCAATTTTATTCCATTCTATTTACATATTACAATTTGTTTAGCCACTCCCAGTTGTCTAAGAAGCAATTTAAAGTGAGGCAGTGGGGTGGTGCAGTGAGTAGAGCACTGGTCCTGAAGTCAGGAGGACCTGAGTTCAAATCCGGCCTCAGACACTTGACACACTTACTAGCTGTGTGACCTTAGGCAATTCACTTAACCCCAATTGCCCTGCCTTTCCCCCTCCAAAAAAATAAAAATTAAAAAAGAAGCAATTTAAAGCACCCACCTTAGATTCTACTCTGTATTTTTTTTCCTCCCAACCCCAACTCATTTTTGAAAAATTCCTCCCTCAAGATCAGGAACTTTTTTTTAAATTTGTGACTAGCATCATTTTCTCACCTCTTAACTCACTGCTTTGTCCCTTGACTCTCTCTCTTTTTTAATTGACAACAGCACAATTTAATTTTACTTAGCTCCACAGTCAACTTCTATTACAATACTGTAAAACATGGTTGAGCATGAAAAAAAATATTAGTGGACTAAGTCAAACACCTAGTTCTTAAAAATTACATGATAGGGAAGTGAATAGTTCTGTTAAAAAAAAAGGTACCTAATTTGATGGTACAGGAAAAAAAAGTTCTTGTTCTCTACATAACAAAGTGACAGTGTACAATTTGCGACATTTTCTGCAGAGCAGTCTAGTATTCAGTAGAATGCTACCTTAGACAAGCAACTTATTTCACATTCAGAAACAAACCCAAGACATGTGAAAAGTTCTTCTTGAAAAGAAGTTGAAAAGTTCCATATATATGTCCATAATCATACCCACCAATTCCTAGTCCTTTTAACTATCCAGTTCATGAAATGCCTTTTAAACTTATTTAAAAAGTGTACAGTGTGTTTTATAGTTGCACTTTCATAGTGAGAAAAAAAATATTCACCGAAAGGGGTAAATCCTGACATGGTCTTCATGTATTTGTGACAACTGGTCTGACCAAGACATAAAAGCATTCTAATTTTCTAAAGTCACATGAAATGTGTTTAACCATTTACAAAAACAAAAACCCCACCTTGCATTTTACAAAACTGTGACTTCAAAGATACTTATACGGCCTTATTGACACCTATTCTTCCATAGCACGGGTACACATTATAAAATATTGTTCAAAAATATTTTTAAAATCTCTTTCCTTTACCATTTTATGCATATAAATATTTTACTGAATATATTATTTAGATAAGCAAATGCAAAAATGCCTCACAAAAAGTGTAGGTTTTTTAGCAATATAAAATGATTACAATATAATATTAAGGTAACTGCTAAGGAGTCAAATTTAGAAGATATGCAAACCAATACAGTAATGCACAGTTGAATTTGATGTATTTCAGCACCAAGTTGTGTGTGTGAATATTCAGCCCTCCTTTGTCCATTTCAAATAAGAGTAAAGTTAATCTGATACTTCCCTGACTACTGTTTCATGTTTGTAGACTTCTTACGTACTCTAATTTTGAGAAATAGCCATTTCTCCGCTACCTTTCTACACTAGTGTTTTTTTTTACCCTCTCTTCTCTTTCTCCTCTTTAAATATGCAGAACAGAACCAATTCATCAGGAACTCTGTTTTTCTTACTTAATTCTCCTAGTACTCTTTGAAGTTGTTAAGTTTCTGAAGGGACTTGTTTCTTCTTCCATATTGTAATATTAATACTGCATCACCATACAACTCTTTCCAGTTGCTCAAAGTAATGTGCTTTTTTAGATTTCTCTTATTTGTGTCTGCATTTTAAAGTTCCTACTCAGCTCTGATCTTTTCATCAGAGATGTTTGAAAATCTTCTATTAAAGATCTGCCCCCCCCTTTTTGGGCAGGCTAAGTTATTCTTGGTTGTAAGACTGTAACTTTTGCTTTTTGGGAATATTTTTATTGCAAGATTTCCTTTCTTTTTAAGTAGAAGTTGACAGGTCTTGCATGATCTTGGCTGTGATTCCTTGGTACTTGAGTTGCTTCTTTCTGGAACACTTGTAGTGTTTTTTCTTTGACTTTGGAAGGTCTAGACTTTTCTATGAGATTTCTGGAATTTTTCCTTTTGAGATTCCTTCCAGGAATTGATTGGTATATTCTTATGGTCTTCACTTTTTCCTCTCCTAATAAATCTGGGCAGTTTTCATTTATGATTTCTCAAAATATAGTATTTAGGCTTTTTTCCCTCATGGATTTCTGGGAATCTAGTGATTCTTAAATTTTCTTTCAAATTACTTTTAAAATCATTTTTTTAAATATCAGCTTACATTTTCTTCTATTTTTTTTCAACTTTAATATTTTATTTTTATATTTTTTGATATTACATAGAGTCATTGGTTTCTTATTGGTCATTCTGGTTTTCAGGGATTCCATTTCTTGGATAAGATTTACCATGTCCTCTTCTAAGCTCTCTGTTCTCCTTCCATTTCTTTTCTCCAGAACTTTTGTTCTGTTAGTTCTTGCTTAAATGCTTCTAAATAGTCATACAATCCTTGCAAAAAACCTCTTTTTTCTTCGAGTCTCTGCTTGCAGTTAAGGAGTTATGAACTTTTATTTGGGGCTCTCTATCTCTACAGCATTGTTTTGTACTGCTGCCAAGGGATTTCTTTGGTTTACTCATTTCCGTTGCTTTAGTTCCTAAATTTGGGGCTTTGTGTCAGAATAAAGTTTGACCTCTGCCATTTTGGGAAGTATGGCTTGCTTTCTCTGATCTTGTCATGTGTTTCTGCACTGACCTACACCTTTTGGGGTGAGGATCTTCTGGCTCTTTGAGATTCAGAGAACTGGTTCTCCAGGGCCCTTTATGACATCTAAAGACAAAGCATACATACCTTGGAGCCCCTGGACCTGATTCCCTGGAGATTCCAAGGTCTTAACCTTGTGGTCTATCTCTGTATCTATCTATCTATCTATCTATCTATCTATCTATCTATCTATCTATCTATCTATCTATCATCTGTCTATTTTTACTACTTTGGGTCTTTCTGACTTCCCTTGGGCTTTCTTGGGGGACACTTCTGATTTTGCTGCCTCTGGACACAGAGCTTTGCAAGCTAGAAATTTTTCTTTCCTCTCTCTGGTTACCCTTGGAGTATATCAGCTTGGTCCCGCCTGGGTCTCCCCTTGCTGTCAGCCCACTGACCTATTGTCCATGATCTTTTGGCTGGCCTTTTGTGTGTATGTGTAGTTTTGAGGTGGAAGAAGTTAATATTGTTTCTCATTGAATTTCTTGATCATTACTCAGTGTTTTTGCTGAAGTAGGTATGTTGGAGCTAGTTTGTCTTCTTATTCGGGAAGCTATCTTAGCCAGTAGTCTAGAATGATTCCCATTGAAAGGCCATATTGAGGGGGCAGAGCCAAGATGGCAGCTGGAAAGCAGGGACTCACTTAAGCTCTCCCCCAAATCCCTCCAAACACCTGTAAAAAATGCTCTGAACAAATTCTAGAGCTGCAGAACCCACAAAACACCAGAGTGAAGCAGGTCCCCAGCCCAGGACAGCCTGGATGGTCACTGGGAAGGGTCTATTGTATGGGGCTTGGAGCAAGCACAGCCTAGCATGGGCCGCATGAGGACAGACCAGACCGGAAGTTAGCCAGAGCAGGCCTTAGGGCCATGAATCACTGAGCTGTAGCAGTTACCAGACTTCTCAACCCACAAACACCAAAGACCATGGAACAGGTTAGTGAGAAAACTTCTGGATCAGGGTGAGAGCTGTCCAGCCCCAGCCCTTGGGGCAGCAGAGGTGGCATGGCAGTGGCCATGGCAGCAGCAGGAACCTCCTGTGGCTGCTTCCAGAGCTCCAGTGTTAGCTGCTTCCAGAGTCCCTGGCCCACTTGGTTGGAGAAATCAAGCAGCAGATAAGAGAAGGAGTGGAGGAAGCAGTTTGTTGGCACAGAGGCAGGGTTCTTCTGCTTTCCCCTGCTTGGATCTGGGTTGAGGTCCTGGTTGGCGGTTCTTGGGGAAGGAGGAGCGCTGGAGATTGGAGCAAGTGGAGGCTAGTGAGTTTAGGAGGAATCAAGAAATTATAAAACAGAACCAAAGGAATAAAAAAATGGAAGACAATGTGAAATATCTCATTGGAAAAATCACTGACCTGGAGAATAGATCCAGGAGAGATAATGTTAAAATTATTGGGCTACCTGAAAGCCATGATCAAAAAAATAGCCTAGATATCATCTTTCAAGAAATTATCAAGGAGAACTGCCCTGATATTCTAGAACCAGAGGGTAAAATAGAAATTGAAAGAATCCACCGATCACCTCTTGAAAAAGATCCCCAAAAGAAAACTCCTAGGAATATTGTTGCCAAATTCTAGAGTTCTCAGGTGAAGGAGAAAATACTGCAAGCAGCCAGAAAGAAACAATTTGACTATTGTGGAAACACAATCAGGATAATGCAAGATCTAGCAGGTTCTACATTAAGGGATCAAATGGCTTGGAATATGATATTCTGAAGGCCAAAGGAGCTAGGATTAAAACCAAGAATCACCTACCCAGCAAAACTGAGTATCATGCTCCAAGGCAAAGTATGGAATTTCAATAAAATAGAGTATGTTCAAGCTTTCTCAATGAAAAGACCAGAGCTGAATAGAAAATTTGATTTTCAAATACAAGAATCAAGAGAAGCATGAAAAGGTAAACAAGAAAGAGAAATCATAAGGGACTTACTGAAGTTGAACTGTTTTATGTACATTCCTACATGGAAAGATGATGTTTGTAATTTATGAGACCTTTCTCAGTATTAGGGTAGTTGAGGGGAATATACATATATAGACAGAGAGCACAGGGTGAGTTGAATATGAAAGGATGATATCTAAAAAATAAAATAAAATTAAGGGGTAAGAGAGGAATATATTGAGAGGGGGAGAAAGGGAGAGATAGAATGGAGTACATTATCTCACATAAAAGTGGCAAGAAAAAGCAGTTCTGTTGGAAGGGAAGAGGGGGCAGGTGAGGGGGAATGAGTGAATCTTTCTCCTGTTGGATTTGACTTGAGGAGGGAATAACATACATACTCAATTGGGTATCTTACCCCACAAGAAAGTAGGGGGAAGGGGATAAGAAAGAGGGGATGATAGAAGGGAGGGCAGATCAGAGAAGGAGGTAATCAAAAGCAAACACTTTTGAAAAGGGACAGGGTCAAGGGAGAAAATTGAATAAAGGGGGCAGGATAGGATGGAGGGAAATATAGTTAGTCTTTCGTAACATGATTATTGTGGAAGTGTTTTGCATATTGACACATATGTGGCCTATGTTAAATTGCTTGCCTTCTTAGGGAGGCTGGGTAGGGAGGGAAGAGGGGAGAGAATTTGGAATTCACAGTTCTAAAAGCAGATGCTCAAAAAAAGTTTTTGCATGCAGCTGGGAAATAAGATATATAGGGAATGGGGCATAGAAATCTATCCTGCCCTACAAGAAAGTAAGGGGAAAAGGAATGGGGGAGGAGGGGAAGAGGAGGTGATAGAAGGGAGGGCTGACTGGGGAACAGGGCAATCAGAATATATGCCATCTTAGAGTGGGGGAAAGGGTAGAAATGGGGAGAAAATTTGTAACTCAAAATGTTGTGGAAATTAATGTTGAAAACTAAAAATATTAAATAATAAAATATGAAGAATCAGTAAAAAAAAAAAAAAAGAAAGGCAATATTGAATGAAATCCAACAGTTCATCTACAATGCATCTGCCTTTAAGAGGAAGCTAAGAGAACCATAGCTTTTTATCTTGTACTGTACCCCAGAAAAAAATCAAGGGATGGTTGAAGAGCCCACACCACCTACTGTTTTCAGGTTGTTAAAAATAAATGGTTCATTGTGGGACGGGGTGGATGGGAGTTTCACAATGTTTGAAAGAATATATCCAAGGTTATTTTTAAAGCTTTGAAATTATAATAGCTCTTTCTCTTTGAGATTTTAAAAAATGCTTTGGTTAAATTATTTTTGAAACAAGAAAACACTGTTGATCCAGAAGAAGCAAAAATATATATATTTCTTTTATTTTTTGCATTTGTTCTTTGATATTCAAATACTATTTATTTTGAGAGTTTTGGTATTTATCCTTTAAAGCTGAAACTAGTGCCAAGCATTAGGAAATTTCAAAGGTGCTACAGCATTTGTATTACTTTAAAGAAGAAGGGGGAGGCAGAGTCTGGTGACAGAATGATGGTGGCTCTTATTGGGGAGTAGTTCTGGCTCGGTAAAGTGGGGACAAAGGGTGAAAACTGAGGTTGGTAGCACCTGAGCTCCCAGTAAGGAGTAAAGGCCAGTTCTTTCAATGCAAGTAATTGACAGTGGCAATGCACCATCCAACAATAGACCATGTAGAAAACAGTACATATGTTGACCATTTGTACACTCACACCTCACCTTATCTTACCTGCTCCACCTACAGGAGGGTATTGAGCTGCCCTTCCTGGGGTTAGCAAGTTTAGGGCTAGATTGCACCTGGGAAGGACAAAGGGGCCCCTTTCTACTCAGTGCTTCTTCTTAGTCATAAGTCCAGGGTCTCTTATTTTGGAAGGGCCAGCATCCTTGAGTAAACCTTGACCAGATCTCAAAAGACTTTTAGCAACTGGGCTGAAAGAATAACGTACTGGGAATCAGGACACTTGGCTTCTAGTTCCTGCTTTGCCACTAAGTCTGGGGCTCTGTTTCCTCTATAAAATGGAGGAGTTGGATAAGATAGTTGGTCCCTTCCAGTTCTAATAATCAGGTTCCATTTGATTGTCTCAATGATCAGTCTTGTTTCAGTAAGAGTTGATCAAGTAACTTCTCTTCTTTGGAGTCTCAATTTCTCCCTTAGTAAAATGAAGGAGTTAAATAACATCCCTAAAAATCTCATCCAACTCTAAATTTTTATTATCCTTTGAGGCTTTTTTTTTAGGGAAGAGGGGACAGTAGACTTCAAGTTCTCAGCTTTTTTCAGTAAGAGTTAGCACTATACCCTGCAATTATCAGACTCCTTGAATGTCAAATGTGAAGAAATAACTGACCTTATCACCTAATGTTTAAGACTTAGTTAAAAACAGGGTGAGGCAGAGGCAAGATGGTAGAGTAATGAGTAACGAGCCATCACCTGAGCTCTCCCCCAAACCCCTCCAGATACCTTTAAAAATGACCCTAAACAAAGTCTAGAGTAGTAGAACCCACAAAAAGACGGAATGAAACAAATTTCCAGCCCAAGACAACTTGGAAGGTTGGCAGAAAAGGTCTGTTGCACCAGGGTGAGAAAAGAGCTCAGTCCAGTGCAGGCCACACCAGTGCAGACTGGGCCCCAGCAAACCTGAGGCAGGCCTTGGGGTGATTGAATCCGTGGCAGCAGTGGCAATTTCTAGACCTCTCAGTCCACAGGCAACAAAGACAACTTGAAAGGTTGGCAGGAAAGGTCCCTTGTACCTGGGTGACAGTGCAGCACAATGCAGCACAGGCTGCACCAACACAGTTCTGGCCCCAGCAAACCAGGAGCAGACCTTGGGAGTCAGTGAATCCAGCAGCACAGTAGCTGTTTCCAGAGCTCTTAGCCCATATATGTTAAGGGGGTCAAACAACTGGTCAGAAAGAGATTACAGGGGTCTTTTTGCTAGCACAGGCAAGACTGTTGCTTTACCCTTACTTGGATATTGTCCCTGTCCTGGAGGCAGTTCCAAAGTGAAGAGGAAGCAGCAGTTGGGGTGGACGGTTGGAATCCTCCTCATAGTGCCAGGGCAGAAAAGAGTACTTGTGGTCACTCCCAGACAAGAGCATAGGCCAGGAGAGTAGTTAACACCTCTCCTTAGATCATACAACCTCGGAAGAACTGAAAACTTATAGGTCCCTGCAAGGATCTCTGAAAACAGCTGCACCAAACCCCTAAAGCTTGTGACAGTACACTCTCCACCCTAGAAGCAGAGCCTTACTTTAAAGAATAGCTAAAAGTCAACTAATAGGTTTGGGAAAATGAGCAAACAATGGGGAAAAAACTCTGTTGAAAGTTACTGTGGTGACAAAGAAGATTAAAACTCACTTAGAAGAAGTCAAAGCTCCAACATCCCAAAGCCTCCAAGGAAAATACGAATTAGTCTAAGGCCATGGAAGAGCTCAAAAAGGATTCTGAAAATCAAGTAAGAGGGGTAAAGGAAAAATTGGGAAGAGAAATTAGAGTGATGTAAGAAAATCATGAAAAAAAAGTCAACAGCTTGGTAAAGGAGACACAAAAAATAATTAAGAAAATAACACCTCAAAAACCAAACTAGGCCAAATGGTAAAAGAGGTCTAAAAAGCCAATGAGGAGAAGAGTGCCTTAAAAAGCAGAACTGGCCAAATGGAAAAGGAGGTCCAAAAGCTCACTGAAGAAAATAATTCCTTAAAAAATGGAATGGAGCAAATAAAAGCTAATGACTACGAGAAATCAAGAAAAAATAAAACCAAAAGAAAAAAATAGAAGAAACTGGCTCCAATCTCATTGGAAAAACCAGTGACTTGGAGAATAGATCCAGGAGAGATAATTTAAAAATTATTGAACTGCCTGAAAGCCATGATCAAAAAAAGAGTCCCCTTAGGCATCATCTTTGAAGAAATTTTCAAGGAAAACTGCCTTGATAGTCTAGAAGCAGAGGATAAAATAGAAATCAAAAGAATCCAGAAAGAAACAATTCAAGTATGGTGGAGCCATAGTCAGGATAACACAAGATTTAGCAGCTTCTACATTACAGGATCACAGGGCTTGGAATATGAGCTACAGGAACTAGGATTACTACCAAGAATCACATACCCAGAAAAAATGAGTATAATCCTTCAGGGGGAAAATGGATATTCAACAAGATAGAGAAATTTCAAGAATTCTTGATGAAAAGACCAGAGCCGAAAAGAAAATTTGAGTTTCAAATACAAGACTCAAGAGAAGCATAAAAAGATAAACAGTAACGGGAAATTATACATTTAAATCGTTTGCATTCCTACATGGGAAGATGATATTTGTAACTCATAAGACCTTTCTCATTATTAGGGAATTAGAAGGAGCATATATAGACAAGAGGACACAGGTGTGAGTTGAATATGAAGGAATGATAGTTAAAAAATAAAATTAAAGGATGAGAAAGGAATATACGGGGAGACAGAGAAAGGGAGAGGTAGGATGGGGTAAATTATCTCCCATGAAAGGGGCAAGAAAAAGCTTTTACAGTGGAGGGGAAGAGGGAGGGTAAGGGGGAGTGAGTGAACCTTACTCTCATCAGAATTGGTGCAAAGAAGAAATAACATACACACTCAATTGGGTATAGAAATCTATCTTATGTACCCTACAGGAAAGTAGGAGGGGAAGGGGTTAAGAAAGGTGTGGGGGGAGCAGTGATACAAGGGAGGGCAGATTGAGAGACTAGTTAGGTAGAAGCAAAACGGGGTGGGGGGGGGAGGATAGGTTGGAGGGAAATCTAGTTAGCAATAGTAACTGAAAAAATTTTGAAGCAGGTTTCTCTGATAAAGACCTCATTTCTCAAGCCTATAGAGAACTGAGTCAAATGTATAAAAATAAGAACCATTTCCCAATTGATAAATGATCAAAAGATATGATCAGTTTTCAGATGAAGTAATCAAAACTATAGCCATATGAAAAAATACTCTAACTCACTTTTGATTGGAAAATGCAAATTAAAGCAATTCTGAGGTACTACCTCATACCTATTAGATTTGCTAATAGGACAGAAAAGGTAAGTGAGAAAATGATAGAAGGGATGTGGAAAAAATGAGACATTTATGCACTGTTCATAGAGTTGTGAACTGATTCAACCGTTCTGTAGAGCAATTTGGAACTATACCCAAAGGGCTATAAAACCGTGCATAAAACTCTTTGACCTAGCAGTACCTCTACTAGGTCTGTATCCCAAAAGAGATAAAAAAAAACAAAACAAAAAGGAAAGCGACCTATATGTACAAAAATATTTATAGCAGCTTTTTTCTGGGGGTAAAGAATTAGAAGTTGAGAGGATGCCCATCAATTAGGGAATGGCTGAACAAATTGTGGTATGTGATTATAATGAAATACTGTTGTACTATAGGAAATGATGAGTAGGGTGCTCTCAGAAAAACCTGGGAAGACTTGCATGGACTGATGCAAAGTGAAATGTACTGTGCACAAAGCAACAGCGATATTGTAAGATGATCAGCTGTGAATGACTAGGCTATTCTCAGCAATATAATAGCAATACAACAATCCAAGAAAGACTTATGATGAAAAAATACTCTACATCCCTAGAGATGGAACTGATGGTGTCTGAATACAGATTGAAGCATACTCTTTTTACCTTCTTTATTTTTCTTGAGTTTTTTTATTGTCTATGTTTTCTTTCACAACATGACTATTATGGATATATTTTGCATAACTATATATGTATAACTTATATTGAATTGCTTGCCTTCTCCATGAGGGGATGTGGGGAGGGGAGGAAGTGAGATAATTTGGAGCTCAAAGATTTACAAATGAATGCTAAAGATTGTTTTTACATGTAACTGGGAAAAATAAAATGCTTAATAAGTACCCAGACATCTCTCCCCCTCCACAGGTTCGGGTCCGGCTCCCTCTCTAGCTAAGAACACCTTTTGTGGCATGTATTATGCTTTCTCTAGGTGCAAAAGTACTCATGTATGACTCTGCTAGCTTTAGTATACTCAAGAGACCAACTAGCTTGACTTATACATCATTCTAATTTTAAGAGTTCCATTCTTCACCAGCATCTTTTTGGGGCTCCTTATGAATCATAGCCTATGGTTTTGTCAGGTTCTAGGTTCCACAGTGCAATATAGTTGTGTCAGTTGGAGAGCCCCATTTGAAAGATAGAAAAATATATATTATTTTTAATTTCTGCATTTCTGGTTCTACAACTATCACTGCTGCATTGCAGATGGATCTTTTCATATTCTTTTATGTGTTTCTTATTTATCCTTTTATCTCACTATCTTCTAAAGTCTGTATAATTTAGCTTCTGATCTCATCATTTAACTGAACCTGTCCTTTATATTACCAATCATCTCTTACTTGCTAAATCTAATGTCCTTTTCTCAATTCTATCCTTGACCTCTTTGTAACCATTGACACTGGTGATCACTTCCTCCTGTATAATTCCCATTCTTTCAGTTTTTGTAATACTATTCTATTCTGGGTTTCTTCCTATCTGTCCGACTGCTCCTCAGTCTCCTTCACTGATTTTATATCTATGTCATGCTATCTAACCATGGATGTTCTCCAAGGCTCTGTCCAGGGTTCCCTTCATTTTTTTTTGCTCTATTCTATCTCACTTGATAATATCATCAGACCATATGGGTTCAATTGTCATCTCTATGCAGATGATTCCCACATCTATATATCTAGCCCTCATCTCTCTAAGTTACAGTCACACTTCTTTAACTGCTTCTTGGACATCTTAAACTGGATGTTCCATAGACATCTCAAACTCAACATATCTGAAATAGAACTTGTTATCTTTTCTCCTAAAATCCTATTTTGCAGTTTCCAAACTTTCCTATTGCATGACTGTCACCCCACATACCCAGTCTATTTCCAAATCATGTCATTTTCACTTTACATTTTCTCTCATAAATATTTTGTTCTCTCTACTCCTACAAGTACAATCCTAGTTCAGGTTTTTAATCATCTCTTGTATAGATTGGTCCAGTAACTGGGCTCCTTGCCTCAAGTCTTTCCCCACTCCAATATATCCTTCTTTAAGCTGCCAAGCTGATTTTTCTAAAATGTAGATCTGATCGTGTCCTCACCTCGTTCAGTGAGCGTCAGTGGCTCTCCATTATCTCCAAGATCAAATACAGGCCTCTATTTGGCATTTAAAATTATTCACAGTCTGTTCCTTTCCTACCTTTCCAGTCATCTCAGAGCTTACTTTTCTCCATGCACTCTGCATTCTAGATAACTGGTATACTTGCAATCCCTCCTCAAACACAACACTCCATTTCCATGCCCTTGCACCAGCTGTCCCCCATCTAGAATGCTCTTCCATCTCTTTGTTTGACTTCCTTCAAGGCTCATTTCATTTCCCACCTTCTGCAGGATCCCTCAATTTTCTAATAACTTTTACTTTCAGATTATTTTCCTCTACTCTGTAGAACTCTTCTATGTATCTAATCATTTACAAGTTTTCTCTCATTATCATGTTTGCTCCTCAAGGACAAGGCCTGTTGTCGTTTTTGTTTTTTGCCTTTCTTTATGTCTCCAGTACTTAGCACGGAGTAAGTGTTTAATAAATGCTTACTGACTGACTGATTGACTAAATTGTTAAATAGCAAGGTGGCGTGGTTCAGTAGGAAGAATACTGAATGCAAAGGCAGCCCTTCTGGCACTAGGATAATGTTAGGTTGGAGCGAAAAGAGACTTGATTTAGGGAGAGAGGGGATAAAGTTCCAAATTAGGGTAGAGACTCTGAGAATGAAAAATTAGAGAATCTAAGTTCCTTGTATTACTCTTCCTCTTTTTCCTCTTTATCACAGACAGACATTGGGATACTCCATCAGGGGACAAGCACCTTGCTATCAATGGTACTTCAAGTGCCATTAAAACATGAAAGGTCAGAGCTAGAATGAAGAAACTGAGAGCATCTCAGAGATGGGATGTGACTTCCCCAAGGTCATCTTGTGAGATGGTAGCAAAACTGAGACTAAAATTTGGACCCTGTACTTCATCTGCACTTTCTACTCTATAACACAGTTTCCCTCAGGAGGTGACATAGCAAGACACCAGCCTCTTGATGACATTTTGTCCTATTCTTGGAATCACTACAGTGACTTCCATGTAAACTTTCTAACACAATTTGCACTCTGGTCTTAATTGTATGTGTGGACACTGAGTTATTTGAGAAAAGACTCTTTTACATATGTAATTGACTGTAAATTTTTCTTGGAAACATGTGTGTTTATTTGTAGATCAATCAGTGACAAAATTCCTTATGAAGAAAAAAAAAATGGAAAATTTCCAAGACTGAATGCATGTGAAAATACTTCCATTAAGAAGTTTAAAACTTACTGAACCACACTGAGACTGATGACTTGATCATGTTACTTGTCAAATGAATGTCTGGAGAGCTTACTTGGTGAAAGAGAGTGATGAAACAGAAATGCAAATATATACAAAATCTCATACATGATGAGAAGGACTAGGCCCTAGACAACAGTGTCATAATATAACAGTGGTGCTTAGCATTTTTAGTCCAGGAAGCTCAACATGAATTTCAGATATCTGTTAAATGAATGGTGGCAGTTATTTTCCTCTGTGTATGACTTATAAAAGAGAATCCTTATGACTTCTTAGGCAAAAGCTAATAGATGAGTTTAATACTTTTCTTTGAGAGCAAACATTCTTATTCTTCCTGACCGTATCAGTGCAAGGAAGAACCCCAGAATCAGTTGATCAACATAATTGTCAAACTTTGGAAAATGACTGAATAAACAAATATATTAAAATAATGGAATACTGTAATGTGAGTGATATTGATCAATCTGGGGCATACAGAGAATTTAGCAAGACATGAAATAACAGTGAAAAAACAGATTCAGTGGAATTACGTACATACTAACCACAACTGTATAAAAGAAGAGTTGGATACACCAAAGTTGGAACGAATGCACAGAGAATTCTGAAAGGAACATGGACAATTGTTGTAGTATAGTTATGAGACTTGGATTTCAGTCACTTTGCTTCTCTAGCCTTCAGTTTCATCATATATAATATGGATTAGATGTTCTTCAAGGTGTCTTCTAGTTTTAATATTCTGCAGGGCATAGAGGTAGTAACTGATACTTCTCATTTATATCTGTTTTAATATGTTGATTTTGTCAAAATGAAAATAATTATAAAGTATGTTGACTGGTTTTATTAAAAAATAGTTTAACCAGAAAACTTATGATTTTACTATGTCATGTGCCCCAATCCTTGTCTGAAATTAAGAGAAAAAGAAGAGAAAAAAGAAGTTAAGGTCATCTGAGAGGTCAACTATGATATATAATCATTCTAATGGATTTATTTTCTTAAATTTAAATAGAAATCTTAAATCCCAAACGTACATAAAAATAATTTACTTAAGGTGATCTCCAGTGCTCCAGTGAATTTGTAGTTCACTGATGTAATAACGCAGCTTAAAAATCTATCCAGGCCCGCCCATATCCTCCTGTAAGTTTGCCACAGGGGGTCTATCCAATGCTCTGATAACCTTCTTCAAGTTCTCTTGACATGAAGGGAATAATTATCCATACCTATCCATCCCTCACTCTTCTTATGTAATCCACCCAATGTACAGGATCATCATTAATTTAAAATGAATAGATACTTTGAAATAAGACCAAACATTAATTGGCTCAGTTTTCAGCCATTTCAATGATAAATTTTTAAACTAATTATTTAATGAGCATTTATTAAGTGCCTACTATGTACCAGATGCTGGGGATGCATATAAAATAATGAGAAAAACCTTCCTTTCAAGAGGCTTACTAGGTTCTATAGTAGATTCTATGCTCCTAAATCAAATGCAAAGACAATTCGGTCAAAATGCAAATATTGGTTACCAAGAAAATATTTTTTTTTATTTTTTAAATAAGTCAATTCATAATTTACCAATTCAGAGACCACATAATCTTAGTTGGAAAGTTATGAAGTGAATCCTAGTCATTCTACTGAGTATGGTCAGACTTTAAGCTTCTAAATATAGAAATCTAGAGATATTTTCTTTTTTTTTCTAAAAACTCTTTATCAACTAACACCTGAGATGTAGCTGAGGAAACCAGCATTTTGTGCTGGAGCAGGTAAAATTACATAAGCTCAAGAAGAAATAGAGGAATTTAAAATTTATGCTTGAGAAAAATACAGAACCACTTTTTCTCAATGGCCCTTTTCTACCCATATAATTTGGTATATTACACTTTTCAAAATACTTTGAATGTGTGTAATGAAAATCCATGAGGACAGGTAGTGCTTTTCATTTTGTCTTTGTATCCCCAGCATCTACAATACATAGAAGCCTTGTATGTAGTAGATACGTCATTTCTTGTGTTGGTTGGATTGCATAGTTTTTGAGCTTTCATCTCTTTGGACATGATTCACTTTTTTAAAAAATTATTTTATTATTTATTTAATATTTTAGTTTTCAACATTGATTTCCACAAGATTTTGAGTTACAAATTTTCTCCCCATTTCTACCCTCCCCCCCCACTCCAAGATGGCATATATTCTGATTGCCCTGTTCCCCAGTCAGTCCTCCTTTCTGTCACCCCACTCCCTGCCCCCATCTCCTTTCCCCTTACTTTTTTGTAGGGAAGCATAGATTTCTATGCTCCATTCCCTATATATCTTATTCCTCAGTTGTATGCAAAAACAACTTTTTCTTTTGAGCATCTGATTTTAAAACCTTGAGTTCCAAATTCTCTCCCCTTTTCCCTTCCCACCCACCCTCCCTAAGAAGGCAAGCAATTCAACATAGGCCACATATGTATTATTATGTAAAATACTTCCACAATACTCTTGTTGTGAAAGACTAACTATATTTCCCTCCATCCTATCCTGTCCTCCTTTACCACCACCTCCGCCATCCCAGGGCTAGGACCAGATCTTACCGGATCTAGCAGTTTTCCCACTAACCTGTTCCATGGTCTTTGGCGTTTGTAGGTTGAGAAGTCTGGTAACTGCCACAGCTCAATTATTCATGGCCCTAAAGCCTGCTCTGGGCCAACTCCTGGTCTGGTCTGTCTTGGAACCGCCCATGCTGGGCTGTGCTCCACTCCCAGCAACGTGCGATAAACCCTTCCCAGCAACCACCCAGGTTGTCCTGGGCTGAAGACCTGCTTCCCTCTGCTATTTCATGGGTTCTGCAGCTCTAGAATTTGTTCAGAGATATTTTTACAGGTGTTTGGAGGGATTTGGGGGACAGCTTCAGCAAGTCCCTGCTTTCCGGCCGCCATCTTGGCTCTGCCTCTAGAGATGATCCACTTTAAATCCTTCATCCTACAGATGAGCAAGCAGATAGGCTCAGAGAGGGGAACTTATTTTCCCCAAGTGACAGATTGGTTGAGTTTGCAGAAGACTCAGCAGTAGAATTCGACTTCCTAATTGGCATGCTTTCTATTTCACCAAACTATCTGCATACTACTAGGATGTTTTGATCTCCTACCCTCCCTACATAGCCACACAACTCCAATTGCCATCTGCACATCTCCACTTGGATATCCCATAGACTTCTCCAACTCAGCATGTACAAAACTCATTTTCTTTTCCCCAAAGTTTCTCTACCTCCTAACTGTCTTATTTGTGTTGAGGACACCTCTATTTTTCTAGTCACCTGTTTTCAACCTCTATACTCTGCACTTGGAGTTCTTCCTCCTCCTCCCCATATCCAATCAATTGCTAAGTTTCGCACAATATCTCGTGATTTCAAATCCTTTTCACAACTCACTCTATAGTCACCTTAGTTCAAGCCATCATCACCTCTTACCTAGACTTTTGAAAGGGTTTCCTAATTGATTTTGTTGCATCCAGCAATCCCCTTCCCACTCCATTTACCACACAGAATTAAAATTGATATTTCTAAAGCACAGATCAGATTATGTTATATCTCCACTGAAGAAGTTCAATGGCTCTCTATAGTCAGTTGGATAAAATGTAAACTTCCTATATTTGGCATGTAATGTCTTTGAAAATCTGGCTCCAAGCTCTCTTTCCAGGCTAACTACTTATCAACTCCCCCTCAGACCCTCCTCTTCCACCCAAACTAGCCTGCTTGCTCCGAACTTTGTACCCTTGCACAGACTAGCCATGACAGAAACACTTTCCTTCCTCACTTTTGCTTCTTAGAATCCATAGCTTTTTTTTTTATTTTAGTTTGAGCCACTTCAAACCAGAGATTTTTACTGATCTTCCCCAACTGTTAATATCAATCTCCAATATTGATTGGTATTCATTTTATATACATCACATTTACTTACTTATATACATTCCCTGTGCCCAATAGAATGTAAACTCCTTGAGGGCAGTGATAATTTTGGTTTTTTGCCTTGGTATTCCCAGTGCCTAGCAAAGTGTTAAGCATATGGTAAACACTTAATCCTTGTTAAATGATTCACTTCTCCTTAGGTAAGAAATAGAATGGGCCCCATCAAAGGAAAGGATTTCTTTCTAACTTTTTGCGTGACTCTTCTGCAAAGAGCTATATTTCTAATACCTTGTGATCTCTTTAATCCTAAGGAAATAGCTGAACTAAGAACTGTATTGATAAAAGTTAACCACCAAGGTTGTAGCTTAAAAAAAATTATAAAGGAAAGAAATTGCCCTTTTCCATATTATAGTTAATACTTTATTTGTTAGTGTTTATTGAGTTTTAGTAATATACCTTAATCTTTGAAGAGATTTATTTTTTATCATGCACTAATCTTCTGAATACAGAAAACTGGTGAGTTGTTTTCCATTTTTCATTCACAGTTTCTTAGGCATATATTGTCAAGAGGTATTAAGATCATATTTCATTAAGCAGGGATTAACTGGACTAGTTGAATACATTTTGTCTCCTGCTACTACTTTTCTCTTTGGAAGCTCTTAGCTCTCTGATTGTACCACCTTCTACTGAGCTTCACCACAGCTCACAGATGGGGCCCTCTCCTTTCTCCACAACTTTTAACAATTTGATCATTGAACAGTCCTCAAAAAGGTTTTCCTCTCTACTTTGCTCTTTGCCATCATTGTGAGTGACTTGAACATCCATGAAAAAACGTGTTCTTCATCCTTGTAACTTAGATCCATGAGCTAGGTGACATAGTGAATGGAGCACTGGACCAGGAGACAGAAGTCATGAGTTCCTATCTGGTCTCAGACACTTACTAGCTGTGTTACATTGGACAAGTCACTTAACCTCTGCCTCAGTTTTCTTATCTGTAAAATGGAGGTAATAATGATACTTACCTCATGGGGTTGCTGTAAGGATCAAATGAGAGAATATTTGTAAAGTTCTTTACAAATCTTAAAGCACTATATAAATGCTATCATCATTATTTATTTCTTAAATTTATTTGGCTTCTTAACTACCCTGGACCAGGTTTTTCAGGATAACATTTGCCACTACCCTAGAATCTTTCCTTTTTTAGCCTTCTGCATTTTTCTCTCTTGCCAGCCCCTTCCCCTGAACAACCTCACCATGTTTTCAGAGGATCATAATTTTAGAGCTAGAAGGAACTTTTACAGATATGGAAAATAAAGCACAAAGAATTTAAATGACTTGCCCAGGGATCCTAGGTCTTTCTGATTCCAAATCCAGTGCTCTATGTACTATGTCATCCTGCCAGTAATAATAACCAACATTTAGGTAGTACATTAAAGTTTGTAAATGCTTGACTTGAATGTAAGTCATGTGTGTGTATTTTATATAAATTACATATACATACAAATTCTACGTACAACACGTATCTGTGTGTGTCTCTGTGTGTGTATAATTGACTCTCACAAGGACTCTGATAATAGTAAGTGCTATTACCCACATTTTACAGATGGGGAAATTAAAAATGAAAGAGGTTAAGTGACTTGTTTAGCTAAATAAATGTCTGAGGTAGGACTCAAACTCAGTGCTTTCTGACTCCAAGTGGAGCAGCTATCCACTGTGCCAACTACTTGCTTTCATTCCTAGCTTCTGGAGTGTCATTAGGGAACAACAACAACAACAACAACAAAACTCTGGTTACTGATCTGCTACAAACTTGTGACATTTCGTTTCAGTTTTGTGTTCATTTCTTGTTGGTTCCTTTTGGCACTTTGCAAAACAGCTGTTCAAAAACTTTTCCAGTCTAATTATGTAACTCTACCTCTGACATCCCTCAAACTTCAACCTTACTAATATAATATCCTTACTAAAAAGTGTATTGATAGTCAGATAATGTTGATTTGGTTTCGTTATTGTGTCTATTGATTTAACATAAAGGGTTTTAGGGATCTTCTAGTCCAAGCCCTTCCTTTTACAAATGGAGAAACTCTGTCCTCAAACACTCAAGTGACTTGCCCCTGGTCACAGAGTTAGTGACAAAACCAAGCTAGGCTATGGGGTTGGCCTCTGCCGCCTCATACCTTTCTGACTTGGGATTTGATTCCATTTCACCTCATCCCAAGATTTCAATCATCCGGCAAACTCAGATAACACCACATCAACATTCTGTGAATTCCATGAGAGCTAATCCTTGAGACATTTGGATTTCATGTCCTGAATGAATACTCATAACTTTCATGCTCTTATTAAAAATAAAAAAGGCTGTTGTTATAATTATTCTTTTCCTGGAGATAGATTTGTAATTACCTTATACTTTACAGGATGAGGATATTAACATTATTCTTTAAAAAAATTAATAAATGTTATTTCCCCTAGGTACTTGGAACTAATGAAAGTCTGAATTTGTAAAGTTATCTGTCACAGTATAAGGATACTCAATGGGGGGTGGGGAGGGAACAATCAGTCAACATTCAAAGTTAAACACTTTAAAAGCTACTGTAAACTCCTGCAAGTAGTGCAAAAAGGGGCAGGGCTTTCTGATAATTTAATACATTAAGAAATTAGTTCTGCATTCCCAGTGGACAGAGGCAAAAATTACAGCTGGAACCTATTCCACTTCCCTGAAATATGTGGCTAATTGCTTGGACTATTGTAATGGATTTTTTTTCATAAAGTAGAAAGTTACTTTAGCATTTAAGGAACTCACTTTGTACACTATAATCTTGAATGAGCAAGAATCCAATGGTAAATTTGGAGCATAATGAGGAGACAGTGAAAGAACAGGTCTGTTGCTGCACTTGAATGATGAATCTGATTCTCCACCTTGTGGAGCAGAGTTCAGACTTCTGTGATTCCACAGATTTTCATATAATAGTAAAGAGAAGTTTGGATGAAGAGCAAAGAATGAAAGAATCAGAGAATTTTATGAGTGGGAGGGGATCTTAGAGAAAATTCAGTCTGATATCCTCATTTTACAGCTGAGGAAACATTCCTAGAAAGAGGACAAGACTTAGACAAGAGAAGATCCAAAATCATACAAGTAGTAATTGACTGGGATTTGAGCTGGACTTTTTTGAATCCAAATCTCATGCTATGCAATGTATTGCATTGCATGAACCCATATGTGGGCTTAAGAAGTATTATGGGTTCACTTGAAGATTAGCCTAGACTCCTAGGTAGGTTAGGATCAAACCTGAAGTATACCAGGGTCCCCGGGAAAAACCTCAGGACCAAATATAGGGTGATTATCCAGGACTGGTTGGACTGATCATATGCTTGTGATTTGTCCTTCAGATTTCAAATAATCGTTGTTCTGAGGAGAACGTTTCTTTGAAAGACATGTAGATTGGTATCATCTAAATGATTACTTAAATAGAATTGGATCTTCTCAGAAAATAAATTTATTAATCAGTCTAGGAGTTTGTAAAAACTAGATAAGAAAATCATTCATCTATCTTGTGGCATTTAAAAAGTTCAAGAGATATAATTTTGGAGTAATTAGTCATTTTATTAATAATAGTAGCATTTTAATAAAAGGCCATGGCACTCTCTAATGCTAAAGACAATCATGATGGTGGGCTTACAGCTTATATAGTATTGAAAGAGGGGTGTTCCTGACGGTGGCAATCAACTCTGGTTAACAGAGAGAATGAGTATTATTACAGTGTGGGGCTGAGAGTGACATCATGTCACTCATGGACAGAGAGACTATCTCTATGCCCAGACCACCCCCAATTTGGGGCAGTCTTGACAAAAGGATCTATTTCCACCAAGCTTGACTGAGTGGAATTCGCCTTAAATTAGAGATTCTTTGTAAAGTTGGATGGGGTCTAACCAAGATTGAGGAGAGTTAATTCAATGTCCTTCATGAAGCTGAACTTTGAAATGAGGACTATAGAAAAAGGGATCCCTCCTGGATCTCCCCAAATCCTGGGTTATTAATAATCATTTCTCTCACTCTTTTATAACATATTCATTTTAGTATACTAACTATTTTAACTTCTTTGTACCTCTTCTGGAGAAAGGTGGAGAGAAATGGATTGGATGATAGTAGAAATAGATGTATTTGAAACTAGTTGAATGAGTAGACACAACAATTTTTCATGATTCAATGTCAAGTCAAAGAAGCACTTATTCTGGAGTCAGATGACCTGAATTCAAATACCACCTCTGCCATGACTTTTGTAATCTTGGCAAGTCATTTAACCTACCTTAAGTCTCAGTGTCCTCATTAGTAAAATTAGGAGATTGAACTAGAGGCCATCTAAGGTCTCTTTTAGCCTTAGACTACTGGGTTTGACATTAGAGAACCTGGGTAGAACCTTGGCTGTTGCTTACTACTTGTATGATTTCAGGCAATTCATTTAGCCTTTCAGGAACTCATTTTCTTCACTTGTAAAATAAAGAAATTGGACTGGATGACTCAAGATCCCTTCTGGCTTTAAAACTAGGGATCCCAAGAAGTTGTCAGGAGAGCTCCAGTGAAGTGTCCCAGGGATCTGTGCTTAGCCCTTTACTATTCAGTATTCTAATTAATAGTTGGCAGTGAGAGGATCAGCATCAGTGGAGTGGATAGGGAGCTGGCCTTAAAGCTGGGAAGACTTGGATTAGATCTTGCCTCTGACACACAATGACTGTGTGATATTTGGCAAGTCATTAGGCCTCTTAGTTATTTGGGCAAAAGAATTTCGCCCCGCAAGAGTTCACTGAGACTACCAAAATCACAGGCCTAGCACTCAATCTCTGTCATTGACACAGATAAAGGCAAACATTACATGCTTATGAAATTTTCAGATGACCCTCAATCTGATGTCAGGATTCCAAAAGATCCACAGGCTAGAACTTTGGAGGAAATCACTCCAGGGAAAATCTACATTATTATAAGTGCAAAATCCAGCATATGGGTTACCCATATCAACCTCAAGTATATGACATAAGAAGCATTTTTAGAGTAACTTGTTGAAAAAGATATGGGGTTTAGTGGACTGACTGCTTAATAGCTGATTTAACAATGTGACCTCACATATGGACATGAGCATGGCTTCCAGGAATAAAGAGGTGATAGTCACCATGTAGTCTGCCCTGATGTGATCATATCTGGAACATCCTGAATGACATCAGTAAGCTAATGAGTCTTCAGAAGAGCATCCTCCAAAAGAGGATGTTGCCAACCAGGATGAACCAGTCCCATATGAGGCTTATCTAAAGGAACTAGGGAAGATGTTAAGACCTTCTGGGTGATAGGACTGCTGTCCTCAAGTTTTCGAAGGGCAGTCATGTTGGAAAAGGGATTTGATTGTTTGGTCCCAGATGATAGAGCAAGAAACCATAGAAGTCAAAAAGCGACCACTTTAGGCTTGATGTGAGGAGGAACTTCCTATTACAGCTCTGCATAAATGGAAGGGGCTGTCTTGAAAGGAAGGAGGGTTCCCTTCACTGGGGGTCTTCAAACAAAGGCTACCATTGATGATCATTAGCTATCATAGTGAGAATTAATTTTTATTCATGGAATGTACTAAATGACCACCGAGGTCCCTTCAAACTCTAAAGTCTACGAATTTTTGATTCTGTGCCTCAGGATCGGATCAGCCACAAGTGGTCTGTGCTGTTGGACTCCTCGGACAACACCCCATCACCACCACCGACTGGGATCAGGCACCGCATCTCCAGAGCTGGGTTAGACCTAGACTGGCCTTGAGTAGGAGGTGAGGTAAGAACATGTTGGCTTTTGTGTACAGATTAATCACATGAGCTATGATTAGCAGGGCATGCATTTCTACTAGTGGTTTCGGATTTAGACTGATTGATCAACACTCACAACCAATGGCACATATTTGACCCACAACTGGTTTGGGGTTAAAGCTAATAGCTAATTGGCTTACGTAGAAATCAACCAAGCATCAACTCTAACCAAATCAATGATGAATCAGGACTATGATAATAGTGATAACTCATTTTGTGCAACAGGTTGCAGTTCACAAAGCACTTTACTCATGATTCCCCTGTAAAGCTAGTATTGTTATATCCATTTTACATATTAAAAAGTGGGAGCTTATGAAGTGAAGAGACTTATCCAAGGTCACAAGGTCGTAAGGACAGCTTCACTCAGTTCTGGTTCCTTATCCATGTCTCTTTCCAGTACACTTTTGAACCAAATAGTTCCATATAGTTCCATAAAGTACTTTATAAAGTATAATAAACAATCTTGTTTTTAGATAGAACTTAACATGAAACACTTCTTCCTTTTGGCAGATAGGACAGAGGACTGTGAATGTGGAATAAGGTAAAAATATGGTCACTGTGTCATTTGACTTTATTTGTAATAATTTAATTATTAATTAATGACAATTTAATTATGGTCACTGTGTCATTTGACTTATTTTTCTTTATGACAAGAAAGGGCAGTGATTAAGGGAAGTTACTGTGGTATAAAAAAGAAAAGGCAACAATAAATTTTTTAAAGACATTGTCTCAAATTTAAAATATTAAAAGGGCCTACTAGATCAGAGATCAGTTACCTTGGACCTAGGTTAGGTCTTGATAAAATGAATCATTTGGTTAAAAGTAGCAGCTGCCAGTAGAGTCTGCCCCTTTTCTTTCATCTCAGTCATGACCTTTTTAATCTTCCCAAGAACCACCCTGCCTTCAAGGGCCACGCTGTATTTGAAATGACATTTGAACCCAGTCTTATATCTAAGCCATTACTTCCTACTGCCTGCCTCTTCTTACCTCCACTCTGCTCCTCCCCTTAGAGAGGGGGGCTCTGCATAGGGATCCATATAGTAGGCAACAAATTTGTTTTTCAGTTCTTCAAACCAGAGAAGCAGAGTCTGCAATGTCCAAGTTGGACTGTAGGAATTCTAAAGTCCTTTCCAGCTCTAAATCTATGATCAATGCATTTCTTGACAATGCATTTCAGTGTCTTGTAATATTTAAGGTCAGAAAATTCTTCCTAAAATTTGGTTTAGCCCTTCCTGCTGCACCTTAAATTGAGAAGCCTCTTTTTTTCTTCAGTCTCTGGAGATAAAGGAAAATGTCAACACCAAAATACACAGTTTTCATTCATAGTTGAAAAGTGATCCATATAACTCTGCCTCCATGGAGTAAGTATGTCCACAAAGGAAGGTTTTGCTTCTTCATTTATCCCCTTGATTTTCACTTGGCACTGAATTTGAAAACACTAAATGGAATACAGTCCCCTAATGATTAGGCTTGGCAAATGTTGCACGTGGTAGATGTTTTGTATTTCTGTAACACAGTCTTTTTAAAAAGTGCATTTTGAGGGTAGCATAATTGATGTCACATCTGGAACTCAATATAGAACTAATAAACACATTTACTTAGTGCAATTTTTAAAGAGCATCAAACTGGAAATTCCCATTGTAACTCTAGTGGGCAGGAGTCTTGGACTTGCATTCCGCTTTGCTCAGGCGAGTTAATTCAATTCTGTTTCATTCTATTAAAAGTTTAAGAATTAATTAGAGGAGGGCAAATCACAGCTTCTGATCTTTTTATTAAATCATTCACAATGATGTTTGTCTGTGAATGAACAATCTAAGCACTGACCATGAAAAACATGGAGAAAATTGTGAATGAGACTGCAGAGAACACTCTCAGCAAAGTTGCATAGATTAAAAATTCAATTTGAGCTAAACTTCGACTCAGATGGCTCCAACACTTGTTATTGACTTGATGTGTGTTACTGGCCTCTGCAAGAGGACTCTCTGCAAGATGTGATGTGCCCCCTGGTGGTATTGTGACTAATCCAATCAAAGACTTATTTGCAGAGTATCAATATAAACACAACAGAGTTGATTGGATAGATGAGAGACATGGCACCTTCTTTCATATCTTTATTTTGTGCCTGCAGTTTGATGACATTATTTTAACAATCTTCATTAATGCAATGGCCTATATACCCTTGTACGATAGAAAGCATTCTTATATTTTCATCCCATTCAGTGACATTAGGTTTCTAGATTCTAAGCAAGAATATGACTGAGGTTCATCCACACTATGGAAAGCACTATGCAGTAGAAGGAGACTTGGAGGTTCAGGCCCCAGCCCTACTTCCTCTGGGGCCTTGGTCAAGTCACTTAACTAACCTCTCTGGGTCTCTTGAATGAAGTGATTTAGCTAAATGACCTTTCAGGTCCCTTTCCACTCTAAATTTGTAATCCTATGAAGTCACTTAATTTTTCTGGGCTGCTATTTGTTCATCTTCAAAATTTGGAGGTTGGATGAAGTGATTTCAAATAACTCTTCTTGTTCTAGATCCTAGGATTTGCTAAAAATCTAGAAAGCATTACCTTCAATAAACTTAAAAATTTTAGTTCTTCCATTCACTTGACAAAGTCTTCTTGTTCCTCATTTCTCAACCCATTTATTTCTTTAGTTGAGTTTTATCTCAAAGCCCAACTTGAAACATTATGCCTAGTGCTAGTCATCTAGGATAGGGAAAGTGGTAATACAATGATGTGGCAATATGGGAGAAGTTATCTGTAGAGAAGACTGACTGCAGATCACACAGAGGCCCTTTCATTCTTGTATAATAGCAACCAATTTTTAATGTAGCAGTGTCATTAATTTTAGAGCTGGAAAGACCTACGTTCTGTGTTTTCAATCAATCAATAAACATTTATTAAGCATCCACTATGCTCCAGGCACTATGCTAAGCACCTTATTTCCTCCTGAGATGTTTGAGATTTCACATGAAGAAGAAAAATGGTCGAAATATTAAATAATATAAGATTGAGAGTTGATAATGGTCACTGGTGAAAGTGCCATGAGGATGGTATAGTAATAAGTTTCTTGTCACTTGGGTTGAACATGGAAAAGATGACCATCAGAGGTTGCCATGTCAGCTCAAAGGCTGGTCCTTCTTGAAATATCAGCTTTTCTGTAATTCATATCACCCCTTCCCCCAAATCCCTTTTTAGCTCTTATTAGCCCTAGCCCCACAGCCACCTTTGCTCTTTTAGCGTCATTAATAAAATTTTCTCTCCATAAACTACTCTTGCTACAGTTAAATATATGTAAGATCTTTCTCCACCTTGAAAAGTTCTGCCTAGTCCACTGTTGTCATCTTAAAACTGTCTCTCCTCTCATTTAATTCACTTGAACAAGCATTTATGAAGTGCCTATTCTGTTTTAACTACTGAGCTTGCAAAGACAAAAATGCCACCGATCTTTCTAAAAGTCTATTAAGAGAAAACAAGTACAAAGACAAGTCTAAGTTAATTTCTCAAGGGAGGGCGCAGGTCTAATAGAAGGAGAGCTCCAGAGGGCACAGTGGAAGTATTGGGTAATGTTCAATAGGAGTGGCATGCACAGTTATGAGGGAATATTCTGAGAAGTCTTTGTATTCTTTTAAAATTAAATAGTAAATGAATCAGATCCTGGTTTACTTTATCCCCTTCCTCATTCATATCCAAACTTTAACAATCTGTATATTCCTACTGTTTCTATACACCTTTTCCTGCCTTTTTCTTCTTGACTCCTTTAATTTCCATTGGAATATGCCAAATCTGTCTTCACAAAAGCATGGGCCAGACCTTTCCTATCCTCTCCAACCTTTCCTCAAGATCTGATCAGGTTCAGAACTCTTTCTTCCTAATTTTTATGTCTTCTTCTCCTTGCTCCCCATGCAATCCACCTTCCTTTGGTTCCCAACACAGAAAGGACAGCTGTGAAATTATATAAGCTGTCATTCCTGACACGGACATTGCTTAGCAATTGAAAGTGACCATTCTAAAGATTACCTAGGAGAGATGGACATTTTTGAAAGATGGCAGACAATATATATTGAAAATAAAATATTGAATTGGTAACAGGCATTTTATAAACTCTCCACTAAAAAAGAACAAGAAATGTGTAAAATGACCCACTAAGTTTTAAGTTTTTTGAGAAACTCACATAACAGAAATCAGCAAATCCTGGTCATGAGAGAAAAGAATAGAAAAGACCAACCACAATGGAGGAGATTGTCTAGACTCATTCATCTAGAGATGAGATTAAGCAAAATGAAGTTGTACATCTTTAATTGGTAGCTCAGGGGTTAAAGCCAATGACTTTATAAACAAGGGTCTGTGAGTTCAAATGCCATTGAGGCTTGAAGGTATGACAATTTTTTGAGAGGTAGCATGGGAAGAGTGCTACATTTGTAGTACTGGATTTGAATTCTGTCTTTACAATCTGTCAACTTTGCCACATAAGTCACTTCACTTGAGACTCATTTTCCCCACCTGTAAAATAGGGTAATAATAATACTTGAATGTGATATAGTTGATAGAACATTGAACTCTGAGAAATTCATTTAACCTCTCTAGGCTTCAGTTCCATCTTTGGTAAAATGAGAATTCCAATTCTAAATTTTACAGTATGGACCTACCTCATTTGATTATTGTGAGGATCAGGTGAGGTAAAGGCTTTGTAACTGCAATGTACTATTTACATGTAAGCTATTATTATTATCTAACTGTGGAGTTCACAATTATCTCCTAAAAGGTGGGGGATGGGGAAATGAAGAAAAATATCTGTGATCTGATACTTTTCATACATTGGCAGTTGTGGATCAAACTGCTATTTTCTAATCATAAAGTCAACATAAACTCTGAAAATGTGTGTTTAAGTGTGACTAATTGGTATTGGATTGCATATTTTCATGTTAAGGTTGTCATTGTTAAAGAGTGACATTGCATGTGATCAAAGTCAATGGCTGCAAGTGCGTCCTTACAATCCATGGAAGAGCCCAATGTTTGCAGATACTTATGATCCTATGACAACATAGTCTGGTGGAAAGCAGCTTGGGCCAGGAGTGAGAACACCTCAGTTCTTGTCTAAACATTTCCACTAATGGGCTGTGTGACCTTGGAACAAGTCACCTTCCCTCTAGGGCTCTCAGTTTTCCATGATAAAAGAAATTCTAGACTTCGAGCTGGAAGGCATACAAAAGTGAAGAGACTTGTTCTTGTCATACCTTCGAATACCTAGTATTGCCAATCAGTCACCAAGCATTTACTAAGCACCTACTATATGCCAGGCTGGTACTATGCTAAGCATTCAGAAGACAAAATTGAAACAAACAGCCCGTTCACTAGACAAATCATATAGAGAACACATACAAAAGGAGGCCAAAGGAATTTTGAGAGGGAGGACACTGATAGCTGAGGAGTTCAGGAAGACTTCATGTAGAAGGTGGAATTTGAGCTGAATTTTGAAGGAAATCAGGGTTTCAAGAAGTTAACGTGAAGAAGTAAATTCCAGGCCTAGAAAGCAAGAGGTGCAAAAGCATGGAGAAGTCTTGTTTGAGGAAAAGCAAATAGGCCATTGTGTCTGGATCAGAGTTTTTGGATGGGCATAACTGGTAATAACTACCCTACCTCAGAAGATTATTATAAGAAAATCTATTTCAATATGGTAAAAGTCCATTATTTCAATTCATGTGGGTATTTGCTCCCTTGATAGGTAGAGATTCCTCCCCACCTAGCCATGTATGTAGGCTAAGCTAGTTCTTGCTATAAAAGGCAAGGGAGCAGTCCCCAAGACTTTATGGCTCACAGGGCCAAGACTCAAACCACAGGGCTCTTGGCAGCTTTCTAATGGCCTAAAACCATGGTATGATGGCTTCCTGGTCATCTAAAAGCAAAAGTCCCACCTCTGTGGAATCAAGGTGCTTCTGATTTGGCAGATATCCCAAGACCACATCAGTCATCATATACTGCCCTCCTGGTTTTCTCTATGGAAATGAAGGGGACCATCTACCCAGGCTGAGTGCTGTATCCTTTCTATGTTTTGGCTTATTTGAATGACCAGTCAGTGTCTCATTTTGTTCCAATATTAGACCTAAACTACTGGGGAACAGGCCTGAGTCAGATTGAGTCCACCATACCTCCACTGATATAAAATAGTATAATGAGCTGCAGTGACCCAAACTTTACTATGTGGTATCTAGCTTTCCATTGTTGAACTTCTCCAAACATAGCCAGGCTGGGTCTTCATGAACTGAGGGTCCACCAGAGGGCCATTCTTGATGTCTTTCCAGACTGGGAAGCCCTCCAGAAGCTTGTGCTCCAGTGGTATAGTTTTCAAAAACCCTAAGTCATCACCACACCATGATGAGGCTTAGGAGGAGTTTGGTAAGGCATTGTAAAGATAGTAGCACATGCTTTAGAAAAACATTGTTGTCTAATGCAAGACATATGATTATGGGGCATATTATTATCATGTAACATTAGAGTCAAGTTAAGAATTTGTGCTCAAAAATTCAATTCGGTAAGCATTTATTAATCACCTATTATAAGTAAGACACTCCTTGCAGTTGGGGATACAAAACCAGAAACAGTGTACTCAGAGTTTATATTTGATTGGCTTGTTCAGTGAGGAGAAAGAAAACATGTATTTGGATAAGGAAATACAAAATACAAAGTATTGGGGGAGAGATCTACCAACCCGGGGGATAAGGAAAGCATGTAGGATAGTTAACTTGAGCAAAGCCTTGAAGGATTCCTAAAAGTGAAAGTGATGTGAAAGAAAGCAGTCTAGGTCTAGGGCAGCTTGTACAAAAGGCGCGGAAATAGGAGAAATGTCCTATTCAGTAGATCAATTTGATTGGAATGTTGTTTTGAGGGGAAATATGTGAAACCAATCTGGAAAGGTAGTTTGGAGCCATTTCAGAGGGGTTTAAAGCCAAATTCTTGGCAGAAGACTTTGTATTTTATCCTAGAGAAATGATAGGAAAGCACTAGGGAGCTACTGAGGCTTCTTTAACAGGAATGCAACATGGCCAGAATGTGACAAAAAACAAGAGTATAAAGTGGTGGTTGGTGCTAGCTATTACCTGAATTTATCTTTTTGTAACAATTCACTCTTTTTTTTTAATCTCTTCATATCTATCACATTGAAAACAATATAATTGCTTTTGTTTTACACTCACTTGTATTACCTTTTTCTATTTAGAGGTTACTCATGATTTCATATGAATTAATTTTTCTTAAAAACCCACAATTCATATAGTTACAATGCAGCCTCCCTAACCATTTGTCAATTGTATATTAAATAACTAAGCATTCCTTGCATGGAATGCTTTAACCACCTTGTCAATATTTCTCACATTATCTGCTGCTTTCAGTCATTATATAGATTGCCTAACAACCTTAACAGGCCAAATGCTTGATTTCAGCCCTTGCCTACAGTATATGTTTATAAAAACATGAGCAAGGCAGCATGACAGGTCAGAATAATGAACTGAAAATTCAGACTCAGAGACTAATCCCTTGTCAGTCACTGCTTTAGTGAGTATGAGATTGTTGTCTGATGTTCTATGACTTTGAGCAAGTGGTTTCCGTCTCAGGACCTGGGTTTCGCCTCCCTTGTACTTGTAATGAAATAATTGTTGAGCCCCTTGTTTCAAGTGGTTAGCTGAGTTTGTTAGAACGTCATGCTAATGAGGCTGAGGGCATGGGATCGATCAGCACCTGGGACAAATAGTTGCACTCTGTTCAGTGTATTTGGGCTGAAACTCAAGCTTGAAAAAATGCGTGTCCTTGATCACAAGGGGAATTAAGCCTGAGAAAGTGGCATAGATCAATAAAAATCCATTGCTACTGCTTAATGGTGGGTCGCCCTGCAATGGGGTGGGTCAGGCCCCACTGGTAGAATGGGGACAGATAGATAGAGGGCTGGGCCTCTCAGTACAAGTTCTCAGGAAGAAAAGAAGATAGACTGGTAACTTAACAATACATTCAATAAAGCCCTTAGGAAGGACATGTTAATTGACACTTAAATTCCTAGAAGCCTCCTTTTAAAGTAACATTTTCTGCTATGTGAAATGAGGGATGTATATCTTCATATAAATAGCCTGGGGCCACTGTGGTAACTGGACTAAAGAGTAAGGAGTACAGGCTTCTACTTCCAGTTTTGCCTCTAATTAGCTGTGTGACCTTGGGCAAGTCAGATCAACCCTTCCTAGCCAGAGTTTTCTCATCGGGGACATGAGAGGGTGACATCAGATTATGTATGAATTTATGATGGTGAAGGATAGGAGTTCTGGGTATATCATCTATTGAATGTCAGGTTCAATGAATGAAACATTTTAGGTCTGAAAAATTTGCCTTTAGTCTTCAGCAACACTTTGGACTCCTAGTATTCAGGAAAATCAAGCTGATCACATTAAATGGCTTTGCTTATATGGTTTATGACCAAGTGCTTTGGTTTGCTTTAGATAACACAGTGGCACTGTTGCTAAGATACAGTTTTGTAAATAAGTTATTTTAAATATATATATATGTTTATATACATATATATGTATACATATACATATATATATATATATATATATATATCTGTGTGGAAAAAATGATGGAAGCAAAAGAAAAATGTATAAGGAAAGCAGTTAGCTGAGAATAATAATAATAAAAAAAAGGAACAGAACAGGTGCTAGGATAAGGCCTCTTGGCATATAGTAAAGCCTTGACTTTGAATGAAGCCCTGAATGCTTTTTCTGTTTAACCCTGAACAGACAATCAAGAATCTGCTGTGCTACCATTCTGATCTCAGGATGGGTGAGTTGAGACTAGGCCTTCAGAGACAGATTGATCCAAGTGTAAGGAGCTTCCTTTTACAACCCTGGTACTTTGGCCAGTTTAAAAAAGATAGCTGTTGTTAGAGGATAGAACCATTCATTTACTATTGACTTAATAAGCATGTGTTAAGCACCTTTGTGTAGCAGGCTCTATGAGAATGAAATAATGTCTGCCCTCAAGGAGCATACATTCAACTGAGGGAAAAGTACACAGATATGTAAATACCAAATATAGACGAAATACTTTGGATGGAAAGTACTAGCAACTGAAGTAATGGAGTAGGAGCACACAGAAGTAGGCTTGGAGTGGGGGGAGTCTGGGACAGTGGCAGAATGGGCATAAAATTCGAGGCATGGAATTTTGGAGTCAAAGGATTTAGGTTCAGTCCAACTTCAACTAGGACCTTGGGTAAGTCATAAACTTAACATAAACATAAAGGTAACCTCTTTAGAACTCAGGTTCATCATCTGTGAAATGACACCTTGGATTACATGACTTTCCAGTTCTACATCCCATACTTCTCCCACGCGCTCCATTCAGCCTTCCTTTTTCTTCAGCTAAATAGTTCAGCCAAAGGATGGCCAGTGAAAATGATGTCAAAGACACACCTAACATAAATAAAATGGGAGGAGGTTTTAGAGATTGACTAGTATCAGCCTTTCACTTCATAGTGACTTGCCTGAGGTCACACAGGTTGTCAATGACAGAGCCAGAAATCAAACCCATCTCTCTAATTCAAGTACGGTAGCACAATAATCTCAAATAGGCAAGGGGATTGTTGTCTCTATGGTAGGATTTGAGGAGAGCCAGGAAGAGCTTCCTCCTCAAAAGTGGCTGTCAGCCTTAACATTTGTCTTTACGTAGTCTTTCTTTGAGTCTTAGGTTTTACTTTTTGAGTTCCTGATTAAAACAAAGATAAAGCTAGGAAGATTAGCACTTTGACCTTTTTTAGTTGATTAAGTGTTACCTTAGGGATTGCCTATTAGCTGTGAAAAAGGTGATCTAGACTCAGGGCTTCTTAAACTTTATCTACTTGAGACCCTTCAGTGCTTCTTAAACTGTGTGTTGAAACCCCAGGGGGTTTGACCCACAGTTTAAGAAATGCTGGGAGAGAGAAGGAGTCAAAGGAGCAGAGGAGAAGGAAGGGAGGGAAATAAGCATTTATAAAACACCTACTATGTGCCAGGTACTGTGCTGAGCTTTTTACAAAGGATCATTTGATCCTCACAAAAACCCAGTGAGGTAGGTGCTGTTATTATCCTCATTTTACAGTTAAAGAAACTGAGGCAAATAGAGTTTAAGTGACTTGCAGGGTCACTCAGCTAGTATCTGAGGCTGAATTTGAACTCAGGTCTTCCTGACTCCAGTCCTAGCACTCTATCCACTGTGCTATTAGCTGCCTGGATAGGAAGGACCCTAATTTTATTATTTTTTAAATGAATTGAAAAAAGCTTTAGGTTCCACATTTTTGCTTTTTAATAATTGTATAAAAAACCCGAATAAAAAAATCATAATTGTATGAACTTAGACAATTGTATCACTCCTTCCAGCCTCACTTTCTCCATATAGGCTTTAGATTTGAATTTCAACTCAGCTTCTTGCTACCCATGAGACCTTGGGGCAAGTCACTTATCCCCAGGCCTCAGCTTTCTATTCTGTAAACCATGAGAGACTCTACCAGATGACCTCTAAATCGAATGAACATTAGAGTAATCATACTTATGGTGCCTGCTCATGGAATTGTTGTGAGGATTGAAAGAGGAGGGGAGCCCTGACATGTTGTTTTAAATGGAACTTCACAGTTTTGCATGCTTCATGGTTTTCTGAAAAGCCCTAGGGCTGTAATCCATCTCCTGTCGCATTGCACATGTTAACTATAGGCAACTCTTAGTCACACATAAATCATCTGTGATAAAATATTAGACAAAAGACTAAAGTCTAGAGATCATCTCACTCAACACCTTCATAGGAAATATTGCCTTAGAATGGTGAAGTGGCCAACCTGGGACCACACAAAAGTGGACAAAATAAATCAATAGGGCTTTGTTTTCTGTCATACTCATAAAATCATGAGAACCTTATATAGTATGGTCAGTGATTATTTAAAGCATAGCTTCAGATTTTATCTACCACCTAGTATTTTTATAGGAACCAGTTTGGTATTTTTGAAAATAGTTTTTATTAAACAACTATACTATTTAATTCATCTAAAATGTAGTTACTGATGATTTTCTGTTGTGCCTCATCTCACCTGCAGAATATTCCTGCTCAGCTGTCCAACCAGGATACTTTCCTGGTATTACTTTTCCACTGCGGAGGTTTGCTGATAGAAGCCTTACCTGTGCTTATCACTAATAGCATGTAGGTTTTCTGGGAAAAAATCCAAGTGTAAATCCAAGAAATGGATCTTGAGTGACATGTTGCATCCCATAACTTTATAGGATTTGAGAAGATTCATTGATAACATCTTGGTAATTTTCTGCCTTGTAGTTTCCCCCCAAAAGTTTTGGTTTCCTTTTTAAAATAATTTCTATATAGCTCCTTCAACTTTATTCAACTGTTCTTCAAAATGTTTGTCTTTCATCACTTCCCTTACTTGAGGACCCACAAATACCTCAACTTTGTTTTTAGCCTCACTGATTCTTGGAAATTTATTTTTCAGATAAAGAAAACCTGCACCATTTCGATCCATCGCCTTGACAAAATTTTTCATTAAACCAAGTTTAATGTGCAACGGTGGTAAGAAAATTTGCTCAGGACTACTAGTGGTTGACTTACCACATTTTTTATTTGGGGATTTGGTTCTTTCTTTTGAGGCTAGTGTTTTTTTAATGTAGTGGTTATTCTTGTCACTGCTCTCCCATTCACATTCAGCAGTATTTGGTACACTCTAGTTATAACATTAGTAAAGAGCAATCACTTTTAGATCCCCATAGATATATCAAGAATGTTGTCCTGTTTTGTCCTTCTCGACAGAAATGTCATGCTTAGAACATATTTTGGTGCCCTCTTAACAGGATATTCCATCCTTTTTCTATAGAAGCTAAAGGTTTAGGTTGATGTTTTTTGGGTAAGATCATGAGTAGGGTCACTAGGACTGCTTGAGCTATTAAATGAGGATCTGAGGATGGAAAAGTGGCTTCCAATGGGGGCATCACCATGTTGCTGGTCTCCTACCTTGTCATGCTGAGCCTCATCATTACAGTCTGAATCATTGGTTTCATCTTCATACAAGTTCCAAGTTTCTCATTGTTTCGAGACAGGTAGTCCTTCACTGTGTAAAATAGAGATCTTATAGTTCATGGTAGATTTGGATTTTTATAGTATGTTTAGATTTGGAGGAAATTCCTGATATATTTGTTAAGCAAATATAGCAATCTTTTGAATGGTCTTTCTGTTCTCTCCAAATCATAGGAACTGCAAATGTTATATGACAAGATCCATGTATCCAGCCAGTTAGTAATTTAATACAAGTGATACAAAACAAGTGAGGGATCCAAGCCTTATTCTGAGCACCTATTTTACAATACAAATAAAGTTCATGTTTTCTTGACTAGATGAATAAAGTTTAATCTCTGGAGTCAAAGGTTAGCTGCATAATGATTCAGGTGATCAATACATTTGTGAGGCATACATTTGTGAGAATTTAAGGATTGTATATCAGCATCTTCAAACTACAAAACATCTTAGAAAATGGGATTAGAAAAAAATAACAATGTTTACCAAATAACACCTGGCACACAACTGACTGAACAATCTGCTACATATTGAGAATTTCACTGCATGATTGGATGTGCATGAGCCTGTCTTGCCACACAGCACACAAGCTGGGCCGTCCTACAGCATGCAAGAACAAGCCAACTTGTGATGTCTCTCATCCTCCACCTCCTCAGGCCCCTTCAAAGAGCTGCACAGTTTTATTACTGCCTCCTATTGCATGGTTTATATTAAGATTCATGTGTCGTTTAATAGTGGGTGATAGAGAAATTTCAGATGCAATTTAAAATTTTAGCGTGAAGAGAACTTTAAATCCCCAATAAATGTCCATGAAGTAAATTGTGTGTTGAGCAGTAAAATTAATTATTGGTAGAATGGGGACTAGAACTTGGTCTATGTGCTCTTGCTTTGTTGCTTCTTCTATACCTACTAGGAACACATTTTCCCACACCCAGAATCAGAATTTGTGGTCTGACAAAGGAAATTACTTGGTAAGCCCTAGTTAAAAGTGCCCATTCTCTCCTTGAAATTGGGACTGTCCCAGGAAATCTGGGACATATGGCATGGTAACCGAACTGCACTGCCTCTTTCCCAGACAGCTTCCTTTGCTCCCCAGCATACACCCAGTTGTTTCCCTGGCCTCTTACCAGTCAGTGTGTGCTCAAGGAATGAAAATGAATTTTAACATTAGCCTGAGCGTAGCATAGTTAGAAAAGTAGATGTGCAATTTGTTCCAAATTCATTCATACTTCTGGTGACCATATATCCTGGATTTTTAAAGGCCATCCTGAACTCAAGGAAGGAAAAGTGTTTTTTAAAAAGGAATGTACTTTGTTAGGTCATGTATCCTGATTGTGGTTCGGGAAGGAATGGTTGTTATGTCTGTGACATATGTTTTTAAAGATTATCTATGACTAGGCTTTCTTTCATTGTTGCTAAATTGACTCATTTAAGGTTATCTATTTACACCCTGGATTTTCTAGAATAGTCCCAATTTCAAAAAAGAAAGCATCCTTTTAACTTAAGTCTTATAAAGGAATGTCCTTTGTCAGACTGTGTGTCCCTGTTTGGTGGTGGTGGTGGTGGTGGTGGCGATGGTTTGGTTCTTGTTGTTGTTCTTGTTGGTGTTGTTTTGGAGAATACAGTCATTGCAGAAATAACCCCAAAGCAGACTTCTCTAAAGTAATGGAACAAGGGACTGAGGCGGTAATATTGGTCTGGGAGAGGCAGGTCTTTCTATCTGCCCCAAACCTGGGAAATGGCAATCATATATTCATGAAACACAAAATAATATATTTGATTTTATAAATCAACTATCCGAGATCAAAATGCGTCACCCCTGTGATCTTGTAGTCATGTGATATAAGAATAGGGAGGTGGAGAGACATCAAAGATCATCTTGTTTTGCATTTTAAATGTATAGGCTAGATCTGGAGAAACTGGTCAACTGGATAAATTTTAATCTCATTGTACGCGATTGATTTTGCCCCCACCTTCCCATGGAAAGACAGAAGAGGGACACTTTGTGCCTCTTTGATAGATAGGAAGAGCCTCATTGAAAAATTCTGCAGCAAGGATGATTCGATGGCCTTTGGCTCAGGCTAGGCTTAGATCAGAACTTCCTTTTTATACTGTTGTTCTGAATGAGGGGTAGACAGACCTGTCAGAACTAATGTGGAGCTAAGGATAGACTGAGGCCCCTGGATTAGGGTTTCGTGGGCATCAGAACCATCTTCCTTCAGATTGCTACCAATGACAGTCATGGAGAAGCAGTGACATCAAAGCCTCTTCACTGGGAGAGGATGGAGTCCATGCCCCAAGGCGTGGAAGAGGCAAGTTGCAGTTAAATGTGCCCTCAGCTACGTAGCTGAAGGCCTGAAAGATGACAAGGACTAGAGAGGAAGTGACAGAGTAAAGGAAAAGCCTAAAACCACATTTTGTGGAGAATAGGGAAGTGCCTGGAGCCAGTTTTGGACACACAGTGAAAGAATCTCTTAGCCAAAGGCGACAATTGAGCAGAATAAAAAGCTGAGGCCTTTTTCCTAGGGAAACCAAAACTCACAAAATTAGACTCACCTTCTTGTCCTGCCACTTAAACTGTCTCTATCCTTCTATGTATCTGAGTCTCTGTCTCTGTCTCTGTCTACTTGCATCTCTCTCCATCCTTCCCTTTCCCTCCCACTGAACTCCCTCCCCCCACACTTCCTCTGATTCCAGACTTACTATAGGGAATCTGGGTGGGTGTGAGAGTGGGTGAGTGAATTAAAAAAAAAAAAGAGGGAAAAAACAAAACAGAAAAGGTGGCAATTTTCTGTAAATAAAAGGTTAACTTGAAAATTGCTTGAATCTGAGAGCCTCAACATATGTGAGCATAGAAATCATAATCTCCTACCCTTGGAAAAATTTAGTAGAACGTATGGGCCTAACAGATCCAGACTATTTTATGGAAACAAAATTGAAATTAAACTAACAAACAGCCTTTGATTTCAAAGAAAAATGAAGGATATAAAGCTTACCAGAGGAGGAGGAGACTATTTGGAAAACAGGAAAAAAATGATAAAAAGAAACTTAAGATGGTCAACACTCTAGTCTCTCTTTGACTCAATGCTTCTAAAAATAGGGCTCACTCACTTACATGTGGCCATCCATTATTTTTTTGCAGCATTCTTTATAATTATCAGTAGAATATAAATATAGGATAACATTGATATATTGCTTTAGGGTTTACAAAGCCCTTTGCAGTTCATTTGATTCTCAAAATAATGTTACGAGATATGATACTGTAAATATGACTGCCTATCCCATTTTACAAATTGAGAAACTGAGGCTCAGAGAGGTTAACTGACTTGTACAAGGTCACATAGCAGGTATGTAGCAGAATTGGGACTTAGCCCTAGGTTTTCTGACTTAAAGTCCTATATTTTTTAAGATTGCCAAGGGGGCCTGAGCCGCAAAAGTTTGAGAACTCCTTCAATACAAAATGCTTCCTTACTATGCTCTAAGAAAACATTTTCAACAGGTAGATTTTGTGTCTTAGTCTTTCCAAGAGAATAAACAAACCAAGTTTATGTAAAAAAATACCATAAAAATTACATATGCACACTCCTCAGGGATTTCACCCCACCTGTACCTATGGAATATGATCTATTCTAGATAATAATTCACTTTTTTCATTATTTCTTAAGGTTTACAAAAAGTTTTCTCTCCAAATCTTGAAGAGTGGTTAGTACAAAGATTCTCATCTCCATTTTTCAAGTGAGCACATTGGAGCTGAGATTTTGAGTGGCTTGCACAGTATAGCCACATAGCTGGTGAATATAGAAGCTGGGACTCACACCCAGTATTCTGGCTCCAAGTCCAGCATACATTTCCCCTTACACCATGCATTTGGAGCAAATAGGGCAAATATACAGAATCTGAGCCATTTCTGTTTTTCCTCAAGTTCCTCTCCCCACTGCCCCTGCAAAGAGCTGCCAGTGAGGACTTCTCTCAGTGGCATCTGTTTCGCGATTCTTTTTCATTGCCTCTCAAGTTTCCTGGAGGGTACGAAGAGGTTAAGTGACTTGAATAGGACCATTTTTAGTCAGGAGTTGAGCCCATGTCTTCCAGACTCCAAGACCAGCTCCCTGATCCACTATGCCGGGATACCTCTCTGGCCTTTCTTCAATATTTTCACTTCTATGAATAGAAGGATATAGTTTTCACATCCCCAAACTGTACCTACCTGTACAAAAATATAAGAGAGGAGGCTACAAAATGGTTGAACTCACTGAAGCATTTTCCCTCCTAAATATGAGCTCATGGATTCAGATCTGGAAGGGACCTAAAATTATTCACCATAACTCATTGTGTTTCATCCCTTCATTTAACAGATGAGGAAACTTTGACCCAGAGAAATAAAGTGACTTACCCCAATGTTCCACAGCTAATAGTAGATGGTGGAGCTGGGATTTGAACCGAGGTCCTCTGATACAAGTCCCAAGTTGTGTACTCAGGCAGCCTTCCCTGTGCAGGTTCAGTTGCAGAACAGCTCCCACAAGATCCCAGTCAGGTGAATGATTATCTGATCATTTGGCTACAGCAGCAACAGCCACAGCCTTTTAATCCCAAGAATAGGAGCGAGGGGTCCAGAATGTAAGTGCTGCCCATTTCAAAGGAATAGAAATATGTAGCTTTAAATCTTGGATCCTATAAACTCTAGCCTGTCTTTGTATAGTTCATAGCCAACTGACAATAAGGTTATGGCCATGCGAAGACTTTCCCATCTCTTTTCTCCTAGCACTCTTTTTTCACTTATACTCTAAGAAGGCCAAAGCCATAACTGTTAATGGTGGATCTTTGTTTAAACAAACAAAAAAAGCAAGTCTGTAGCTGTCCATCACTCCAGGGTGACAATTCTTATGTAAGGACATACCTAAATAAGGCCTCAGTAAGGTGAGGGGAGGGGGGAACTACATGTGGTTTCCTTAAGATTAACAGTAGTGATCAAGTTGAGAAAACAATATCCCCTAATAGTTATGGGACAATAACTAAAAACTGCCAGTACCCAAACCCTGTGAGACCTAGACCAGTCAAGATTCACATCTGCCAGAGGAGTGTGGCCCAGCCTGTTGGTGAGGGAGTAGATTACATGGAAAAACAACAGCAAAAAAAGTGTTTTAGGATGGGTTTTTTTGGTCATACCTTATAAAAATAGGTGAAACTTTTTTTTCTGATTGAAAATATGACTTCATATTTTGTCTCCTCTCCCACAGTTTTTCAATCTTTTTTTTTAATCTTTCCTACCTAGAAAGTGTACTCATTTCATTTACCTAAAATGTAACTATTGAAGATTTCCACTGATTTCACCTATGGAATGTCCTGCTTCAACATCTAGTAGTATTCAGCCACATGCCCCAGTTTTACTTTTCCATTATGGAGATTTCTTGACTGAAGCTTTCCCCTTGTTCATCCCTCTTAATACCTAGGTTTTCTGGGAAGAAATCCAAATGTAATTCCAAGAAATGGGCCTTGAGGGACATGTTATAGTCCATAACTTTATAGTTTTTAAGATCATTTATAGTTTCTTGCTAATTTTCTGTCTTATATTTTGCCCCCAAAAAGTTTTAGTTTGTTTTTTGAAATGATTTCCATGCATCTTCTTCAACTTTATTCAGCTTTTCTTCAGAATGATTGCTTTCTATCACTTCCCTTATTTGAGGACCCACAAATCTCCCCACTTTGTTTTTAGCCTCACTGATTCTTGGAAATTTATTTTTCAGATAAAGAAAACCTGCACCATTTCGATCCATCGTCTTGACAAAATTTTTCATTAAAACCAAGTTTAATGTGCAACAGTGGTAAGAAAACTTTTTCAGGACTAACCAGTGGTTAACTTACCACATTTTCCTTTCTGGGAATTGGTTCTTTCTTCTGAGACCAGTATTTTTGCCTTTTTTTTTTAATGTAGTGATTATCTCTGTCACTGCTCTCCCATTTACAAAGCAGCAGTGTTGGATAGATAGATAGATAGATAGATAGATAGATAGATAGATAGATAGATAGATAGATATAGGTATAGGTATATATAGATATAGATGTAAAACCAGATTGTAAAATAGTAAAATAGCACTTACTTTCAGCTCTCCACTGATATGCCAAGAATACTTTTAAAATTTAATTCTCCTCGAGAGAAGTTTCATGTTTTGAGCATATTTTGGTGCCCTCTTTCAGAAGATTCCATCCTTTTTCTTAAAAGCTAAAGGCATAGTCTTTTTTAAAAAAATAGGTTAAAAACATGAGTGAGGTCACGTAAGCCTACTTGAGTTATTAAATGAGGATCTGAGGATGAAAAGATTACTTCAAAGGGGGGGAATCACCATGTTGCTGGTCTCCTACCTTGTCATGCTGAACCTTATCAGTATAATCTAAATCATCAATTTTGTCTTCATCCAAGTTCCAAGTTTCTGGTGGTTTCAACATGGGTAGTTCTTTACTGTGTTAAATAGAGATCTTATAGCTTATGGTAGATTTGGATTTTTATAGTATGTTTAGATTTGGAGGAAATTCCTGATATATTTGTTAAGCAAATATAGCAATCTGTTGAATGGTCTTTCTGTTCTCTCCAAATCATAGGAACTACAAACGGCATGTGACAAGATCCATGTATCCAGCCAGTTAGTAATCTAACACAAGAGATACAGAACAAGTGAGGGGTCCAAACCTTTGTCCTGACCACCTATTTTATAACCCAAATAAAGTTCATATGCTTTCTTAACTAGACGAATAAAGTTTCATCTCTGGAGTTAAAAGTTAGCTTACTATAATATACATAAATGTATAGGTGTACAATACATATGTGTATATAAACATATATGTATAAAACAAAAATGATTCAGGTGATTGATACATTTGTGAGAATTTAAGGAATGGGTATCAGCATCTTCAAACTATAAAACATCTTAGAAAATGGGATTAGAAAAAAAATTGATGTTTACAAAGTGACTGAACAATCTGCTACACGTTAAGAATTTCACTGCATGATTGGACGTGCATGAGCCTGTCTTATCACACAGCACATAAACTGGGCCTTCCTACAGCATGCAAGAACAAGCCAACTTGTGACTTCTCTCCGTCTCCATCTCTCCTGACACTACCACCTTCCCATCCACACTCAACCTGAGCATACTGTTTTACTTCCTCATATTGCATAATTTATATTAAAAGTCACATGTAACTCAATAACAGTGAATGATAGAGAAACTTTGTTCTGTTTTTAAACACAGTATCCAGAAATACCTATAACATGCCAAGAAATTTCCATGTGACAAAATGCATTGTTTAATGAATAAGGAACTAGGCACTAGTCCTGAGGATAAAGGTTAAAAATGTGTGTTTAAAAATAATGGTTGTATTAGATAGATAGTCAAAGGTTATGGCTGTAAACTAAATTGTAATTCTCTCCTCTTGACTTCTGGGCAGATAAACTTGTTAGAAGGAGAGAGACAGGGTTGTGCTACCTCTGCCCAATAAACCAGTAAAAGACTCCTCCAGGCAGACTTTGAGGAGATTACCAGCCTTTGGAGGAAAAGGCCAGAGATGTACATCCATTAATCTAGCAAGCTGGCTTCCATCCTTGCTCTTCCTGTCTTCTCTTCTTTTCCTTCTCCTCCAGAGTAAATAATAATAGCTCACATATATGTAAAATTTTAAGTTTTACAAAGCTCTTTCCTCAGAACAATCTTTGAGGTAGTCAGTACATCTCTATTCTCCAAATGAAATAGAACTAGTGCGTGTTTAAGTGACATGCTTATGGTCACATAGGTAGTAAGTGGCAGAGATGAGATTTGAACCCAGGACCTCTGACTCCTAATGTATTTCTTTTCCTATTGAAATATGCTGCTTCAAGATTTCCTCTTTGGTCATTCTGGGGTAATCTGATCCAGAATGAAATGATAGAGAAGTGACATGATCCCACTTTGGTATTTACTCTTCATTCCTTGTAATACACAGCCAGCCAGTCTCCTGTTCTCCCCCCTTCCTCTTTCACACTCTTATTTAGTGTGGGAAGAAACACATGATGAAGTATGGGGGCTGTCAAACTGCAACCCTCTCCCAAGCTCTCCCCCCTCCCCATGGATAATTAATGATTTTCACCATGGAAATGTCAGCTTTGGGGTAAGTGCTTGAATTCCTTAGAATGGCCCTACCTATGTAACAAAATAGTTTATTCTTTTTAGATTACTAAAAGCTTTTGTTACGTTTTCATTTTGCACTCTTCTCTTTTTCGTTCCAAAGATGGGGGAATGAAGTTGAAATTCACATCAATTAATTTTGACTCTATCTTCAGTGTACCTTTTGGGTGATAGAACAGAAACGCTTCAAAAGTAGAAATTTTCTCCTTCATATCTAGAGCACTTTCCAAACCCTGAAGAGGTATAGAAATATTTGTGGTTGCTATTGTTTGTATATTCACTACCTAGCACAGTGCCTAGTACATACATGGTAGGTACTTAATAAATGTTGATTGATTAGAAAAAGAAATCAAAACTAATGGCAAAAATAAAGGGTGAGAAAAGATGAGGACAGTCCTGAAGATAGCCCACTTTGCATAGATAATTGAAATTTGGTTCAGTTCCCTTCAATTTGCTTTTCAATAAGGTTGCCATAGCTTTTCCCTAAATTCCAGCTTTCTGATTGGTGGTGTTTCACTGCACTGTGCTTGAAATCATCTTAATGAGCAAAACATGGGGATACTTGTGGAGCAAGCCAGTGTCATCTGAGAGACCCATTGGGTTTTATGGGCACAAACACCAGTCCTGAGACCATCTCTTTGGAGTTTTACTTTCCCTGGAGTTAAAAATGAAGTTACTTTATTCCCCCAAAGAATAAGTCAGAGATGTCATGCACTTCAAGGCAAAGCTGGGAAGAACACAGAAGACTGAACAGTACTAGGGGAAAGAAGCACTCAGAATCTTACCAAGTTCCAGGAAGGAGGCTAGATAGCACAGCTCATTTTTTACCAGTTTAGTTGGGTAGGAGCAAGGTGAGCTTATCAGGAAAAAAAAATATGAAGCAGCAGAAACATAATTAAAACTTCTTCCCAAATGAGGTAGTAACTTGCTCCTAAAACCATTTGCTGAATTTAGTTGAGTTAGTACATGGGGGTTTATGAAAACGTATCTATTTCCTCTTCCTACATGTTTATGCAGAGGGCATTTGGGACAACAAATGGTGGGGGGTGAGAATTTCGTAAAATTTTGCCTGTGTCCCTGAAATCGCAACTTAAAATACTAGCCCACATTCGTGCAGCATTTTGTGGTTTACAAAATGCTTTGTCTACAGTGACTATGAAAGGTAGGCAGAGGTCATTATCTCCATTTTCTAGATAAGGAAACTGAAGATTAGAATCATTAAGTGACTTGCCCAGTCACATGACCAAGAATTGGGACTTGAACCTAAGGTCTACAGACTTCAAGTCTAGGTTATTTCTCACTACACCACGTACAGAAAAAAATGTGTCATGGATTTAAAAAAAACTCAGCAATTCATAACTATAATAGAAGATATACTAAGTAAATGGGATGTCATATTTTTAAATGAACCAAATAGCCAAAGACAAACTGAGGAAGGTTACAAAAGATTGAAAGCATATGTTCAATTCAACAAGCATTTATTAAATACCTACTATTTTTCAGGCACTGTGTGGTACCTAATATTAAGAAAGTAGTTGGAGTTCAGTTTGGAAAAATGAGACAGATCATATTGAATGCTTCTTGGTTGCTCCTTTAGAATACACATGCACACACACACGCGCGCGCACACACACACACACACACACACACACACACACAATATGTATATATTGTATATACTCCAACTGCAGATCAAGAATTACAAGACCAAGGTTGAAAGACAAATAGTCCTCTCTTTCCTTGATAGACTCCAAGCATGTGTTCATATAAGGGCCAGAGGAGTAGTGATGATAATATTAACAAAGTTTTAAAAAGTGCTTTAGAGACACAATCTCAGATCTCATACTGGCCTTACAGCAATCCAATGATGTAGGTTTGGCAAGTGTATTAGTCCCATTTTACAGATGAAGAAACTAAGGCTCTGAGAATTAAGTGACTTGCCTAGGATCACATAGCAAGAGTAAAAGGCAAGTTTTGAACTTGGGTTTCTCCTGAGTAGAAAGATGAGATCTTAACCTCTCTAGAGTTTGAGGGTTTGCTAAGAGTAACTATAGAGTCTTTTTTGGACCTTTTGTTCCGGGATAATTCCAGCAAAGAGGATGACATGACCTTGGAGCTTTACTCCACAGTGGTGAGGCAGTTTGTTTCTTTCTGGATCACGTCTTTCAGAAAAGCATAGCTAAAGAAACCTTTGAACAGCTCCTATTTACAACTGAGTAGTAAGTAATGTAATTTCTGATGGTGATTTTAAAGCATCATCAGATAATTTTCCCATTTTACAGATGAGGAAATATAATCTGTAGGTGGACTGCAGGACTAATCCTAACCTTTTCATGGTTAACTGCCCTAAATCAGATCTAAAATGTTTGTTTTTAACTTCCTTATTTGGGTCATTTACATGCTGCCAAGTACATATATTTGCTGTACTTTGGATTAATACAGGTTTTTTTAAAAAAAATTTTGTGGGAGTTTAAGGCTAAAGCAGGATAGTTTGGTCTTTAGAAAATTTCACATGCACATCTTTTGATTGGAGGTTAATCATTTGTAAATAACAGAAATTGATGGACACATATCAGACATTTAAAGACTCTTTTTCATTGATTTAAAATTTTTTCTTATGTTATTTTCTTGTTATTCTATTTATCTGATCATTAAGCATTTTCCAAGCACCTACTATGTGCTAGTCATTGCGCTAGTACTGGGGATACAGAGGCAAAAAATGAAACAGTCCCTGCCCTCAAGTACTTTTATATTCTATCAGATAAGATAACACAAGCATGGCACATACAAAGCAGAGACAAGGCAGCCTTACACAGGAAGGCACAGGAAGAGACTAACAGCTAAGGGAACCCAGACATAGGTCTTCTACATAAGGCTCTGAGCCAAATTTTAAAGGGAGTCAGAGACTTCAGGAAGTGGAGGAGAAGAGGGAAAGAATTCCAGGCATGAGTGACAGCAAGCTGAATGGCATATATGGACTAGAAATGAAGTTTCACGTGTGAGGGAGATCAAGTAGGTCGTTATGGGTGGTCTGCAGTGTTTAGTATGTAAGGAAATGAGAGGCAGAAAAAGGCCAGGAGGTGAAGAACATCCAGTGCCAAACAAAAGGACTTCATCTTTAATCCTAGAGGTCAAAGGATATTCGAATCCTTATACTTGTCTGTAAATATAAAAATATAATTTATATTGAAAAAAGTTTTATATAAAGTAATATGAGGATCCATCATTATTTAAGGTTTCTTTGACATTAAATCATAAAGGTTTTCTGTACCACCTCCATCCTCCCCCCCACCCAAAAAAAATCTTGGGTAGGACAGTGATTGTTACAATATTACTATACATACTTTTAACTAAATGTCTCTGGGCTCCAATATCTTCATCAACATTTCAAATTTTCTGAGATGGAAGTGATCTCAGAGATAATTTGGTCCAACCCATACCTAAACAGGCATATCTTCACTATTATTGACAAATAATTATCCAGTTTTTGATTGAAGACCTCCAGCAAGAGGGAACCCCCACCTCCCTTTGAGGCAACTCATTTCTTTTTGCAACAGCCCTAATTCTTAGGAATAGGAAATGCTTCTTTAAGCCAAGCCCAAATCTGAAACTTCCCTAATTTTTCCTCACTCTTCCCTTTGGGGCCAAGCAGAAGTGTAATCTCTCCTCCACGTCACAGCCCTTCAAATGCTTAAAGGTCTTTCCCCTACTCAGATATTCTTTCTCTGCTCTAAACTTTCCTAGTTCCTTCAACTTATCCTTATGTAGAATGATCTTCAAAACCCTTTTTAGCCCTGACATGCCAAGAGTGTATACACTTGTGATCTAGGTATGGCTGGGATTTTGTTTTCTCCCCATTACGTAAAACAGGTTGGTTTTTTGTTTGTTTTTTAACCCATTTGACAAGAAGGACTAGACATAGGGGTGGCCAAGTAGTGTAGATATAGCTACTTAAATTTAGGCCTCTTCATCCTAGGATTGTGTGTCTGTAAGAAGAATTCATATTTACATAGCTTTTAAAAGATTACCAAGCTCTTTTCCTGCAACAACTTGGATGTGATTGGTATCCTTGAGTATTATCAGCCTGATTTCCCTGAAAGGGAAACTGAAGCTCAGTAAACCTCAGAGCCAGTTTCTAACCCAGATTTCTGGATTCCAAGTCTAACCTTCTTTCTTCTCTTTGGTGCTGCCCCAACTGTTGTTATTTAGATGATACTTAGTTTTGATATGCTAACTACTTCAATTTTCTGGTTTTACACCTTATTTAAATTTTAAATTGACTTTAACAACAAACTGGCTCCTATGTTTGGCAACTTAATCTTCAGGAAAGTAGAATCTTTTGTCTTTTTTCACTAGGCAGTCTACAAGTATTTATTAAGTGCCTACCCGTACCAGGCACTATGCTAAGTACTGGAGATATAAAGACGTTAATGAAACAGTCCTTGTCCTCAGGACACTTACATTCTGATGAATCAAAGATGCCGTTCACTGCTGATAGAGTATAAACTGAACTAACCGAAGACCTTAGAAAGAGTGAACTGATGGTCTCCCCTCTCCCGACCCCCACCCTCTTTCTCCTTCTCTGCTCAAAGCTGCAAGATTACCAGGTGAGTTCACCAATTATCCCCTGAAATGATGTTTTTTGTTACTTTTGGAGGGAGGCTGTAGAATATAGTGAAAAAGAATACTGGCTCAACCTCACTGGACTTCATTCTTCTCATACATAAAAATGTATGGACCAAACTAGATGAACTCTAAGCATACTTCTAACTCCAAATCAAAGAACTCCCTTCATTTGCTTCTCTAAGGAGAACCTGTGAGTCCAGCAAATCTCAAAGCTTCCATTTAGCAAGGATGACAGTATTGCTAACGTTTAATTACTCAAGTAGCACTTCAACTAATTGTTCACTGGACAAGAATCTCACCTTTGCAATATTAATCATGATATAAACATTTATAAACAGTCTAAGAACTGTGGCATTCTTAGTACCCCTGACTGCCAATCCATCATGGTCCAGAAGCAGGAGAGGTCTGCTTACAATTCATGGCTATTTCATATTTGACCTCTGTTCTGGTGTGTTACAGTGAGTAAAGGGTTTATCCTCCTGTGGTCTTCTTCCTGGTGATGAACCTGCCTATACTTAGCTCTTAGCTGGTTCACAGATAATGGACACAGTCCACCACTAGGACCATGCTTGAAACCTTTCCAGCATGACAGAATCTCAAAGAGCAGCTTATGTGCTACCATGGCCTTTGAGCATCTTGTGTTATGCCCTTGCCATCAGGGTAGGACTCAGAATTCCACAGTAAGATCTCAACCAAAATGCCAGGTAAATAGGAGGTTCTGCTCTAGTATTCTGAACATAACTGAATCTTTCCTAAATGTTAAAGATATTGAAGTTTCCCCAGCCTCATATTCTGAGTACCAGTTGTCATAGAGTATGTATAATGTCAAGCACTCTAGTTGTGCTAAATACACATAGACCCCCAAGATATAACATTAAAAAATTTTCCCCCATATTAGAGCAGTTTTCTTTCATTTATTCTCTTTGTCCTTAAAATGTAGTAACAAAGGCTTTTTGGATGATTGAAGAGATCCAATTAAGCAAAGTTCAACAGAATTTATTCAGATATCAGTTTAAAATCTTTGATAAAAAAAAAGCCAACAATGGAGTCATAACTGGTCTATTGCTTTCCGGTAAACTCTGTATTATCAGCTACCATTATAATCTTCCTGAATCATAGCTCTAAACATAGCAATCCCCTGCTAAAAACAAAAGCAAAAAACAATGAAACTTGGTTCTTTAGCACCTACTGAATGAAATTTTGCTATGTAAGGTTCTCCAGAATATGTCACCTTATCACTCACTGCTCCCATATACAAAATCATAAATTGTCTGAATTACAAGGAATCACAGTACCTGAAATAAGAATCTCCTCTATAGCACCCACTAAAACTTATCATTCCATTCCATTCATTCATTCATTCATGCATCTATTTAACGAATTTTGTTTATTCAACAAATTTATTCAACAAACATTTAATGTATTTTCATGTAATATGACCCACTGTGTACAGAAAACTGGACTGTGGGGGAGATACATATTTTAATTTGAGAGCTTCCTGCCCTCCTTGGAGCATATGATTTTTTTAGGAAACTCAAAAACAGAACACGCACACACATTATATGGCAAATGAACCAGAGAGGTATAAGAGTGTTACTCAAGGGGAAATCAAGGAAGACTTCTTAAAAGAGTTGTCATTTGAGTTAGGCATTCACATTATAGGTAGAAATTTAAGAGGAGGGAAGGGAGGGAAAAAATTCTGAGCATGAAGTGTACCATGTTGTTTAGGAGGAGAGTAGCAGTTTGGTAGACCGGAAGGGAAGAGTGGTGATGGTGGAGTGTGTCTCAAAGAAGCTTGAAGTTTATCCAGAAGGTACTAGGGAGCCATCCCCACTGTTTTGATGGAGGATTGATGCAACCAGAGCTACATATAAGGAAGATGGGTTTGGATGCCTTATGAAGAAATGATTAAAAGAAGCAATAAGTGGAAGTGGGCAAACTTAAATGAAACTATTTTAATAGCTTCAGCAGGTGGTAACAAGGGCCTCTTCTTGGGTTTCTGGCAATAGGAATAAAGAAGGAGACAAACAGGAGAAAGATCACAGATGCAGGTAGAACTGAAAGGACTTGGCAACTATTTAGATAAGAAAGTGTGTGTGTGTGTGTGTGTGTGTGAGAGAGAGAGAGAGAGAGAGAGAGAGAGAGAGAGACAAAGAAAAAGAGAGAGAATGAGGGGAAGGAGACTTAAATGTATCACCAATGTTTCAAACCTGAGATTGGGTAATTAATAATAATAATAATAATAGCTATCATATATATATATACACATATATATGTGTGTGTGTATTTGTATACGTATATACATATGTATGTATATGTTTCTCCATATATATGTATACACACACATACATACATATATATATTCCCATTTGAATAGTGGTGCCACAGACAGAAATAGTTAAGTCAAAAGGAGAGGGAGGTTAAGGGTAAAAGATAATAAGCTTAGTCTGAGATATGTTGTTGACTTGAGATACCAGTGGGATGACCAGATGATGAATGTGCTTTTATTAATATCTAAAGATTTCTTGGATCTGAGCATGACGGTAGTTGTACTATTAGTATCAGTTGATTAGAAGGGAAAATGTAATGGCAAAAAACTACTCTGAATTCAGTTTTTTAAAAATAAACTTGTATTTCATTCATCTTAAGATGATAGATTTAGAGCTAGAAGGGGTCTTAGAAGTAATTTAATATATTGTCCTCTCATTTTACAAATCAGGAAACTGAGGCCCAAGAGGTGAAATGGTTTGCCTATCGTATTGGCCCTGGGCTCTGAACACAGCCCCTCTGATTCCAGATCTAGCACTCTGTCCAGTATGATATCATTTCCCTTAATATCTTTCTCCATTGAAGGTTCTTAACTTGGGGCAAATGGATCCCTAAGGTGTCCACGGATAGAATTTAGAGGACCTGTGAAGTAAATGAGATGAAAGATATGAAATAGATAAAATGAATTCTATCTTTATTTTCACTAACCTCTAACTGAAATTTAGCATTTCCTTCAATTATTTAAAACTGTTATTCTGAAAAGAGGTCCATAGGCTTCAACAGAGTTCCAAAAGGTCCATGATGCAAAAAAGAACCCCTGGCCTACATACATTTTAAAAATAGTAATATGACTATATGTTAGACATATTTCATTTTGTATATTTGCTCATTTAGCATACTGATTTATAGTACATTTTTGGTTATGGCTAAATAAAGATGAAATTTTAATGTGTGGTACGTGGATTTGTGGACCTTGAAGCTCCTCAGGTTTTCTAGGTTCACAGGTTGGGAACTACTGTTTTATATTTAGTTTTAAAATAAAACAACTAGCCAACTAGATAGACACACATATGGACAACAATAAGCGATAGTTAGGTGATAGCCAGCAAGTTAGATGCGTTTTCCCCACAATAGTATTTTACCAATACTCTTCCCTCCCCTCACATTGATTCAGGCCATATAACCAAGAAAAATAGTTAAGAAAAACTAAACAGCCAGGCACCCACATTTGACGGCACAGGGAATATTCCACACCCATAGTCTTCCACCTCTCTACCAAGAGGAGGGAAATATGCCTCACCATTTGTTCTTTGCAACCACGATTTTTCATTATGATTTGAGAGATCACTGAATTCTTTGCATATGTAGCCCCAGCATCTAGAAGGTAGTACCTGACATATAGAAGGCACTTGAGAAATGTTTGTTGACTGTTAGGAATTCAGATACATCTTAGTGCTGTTTTCATTTACATTATTGTAGTTATGTGTCTTATATTCTTGTTTCCTCTTTTTCATATGTATCAATACATACATCCTACAAAGTATGAACATAAAAGGAGCACTTGTAAGTGATAAATAATTTAGATCTTAAAGCAAAATCTAGTATTATACAAAAAAAACCACTAAAAACTTTTCAAGAAACACAAAATTAAAACAAAAATACCTTCTTTCCCTGCTGCTGTTTGACAGAGTTCTAGAAATGCTAGCAATATCAATAAAACAAGAGAAAGAATTTAAAGACATAATGATAGAGAAAGAAGAGACAAAACTATTCCTTTTTGCTGACAACATGATGAAAAAACATAGAAAAACATAGATTTACTTAGAAAAACCTGGAAAATCAGCAGATACCAATCAAGGCAATGGTTTCATTAAAGTAAAATATAAAATGAATCCACAAAAATCACTTATTTGAATTCTTAAGTTGTAGGTTCTGTGTACTATTTTGATACCCTACAATTCAGGCAAACTGGAATACCTATTCACTGAAGATGCTGCACCCCAGGAGTGGGAAACCTGTGGCCTTGAGGCCACATGTGGCCCTCTAGGTCCTCAAGTATAGCCCTTTGAATCCAAACTTCACAAAACAAGTCCCCTTAATAAAAGGATTTGTTCTGTAAACTTCGACTGAATCAAAAGGCTTTACCCAAGGACCTAGAAGGCCACATGTGGCCTCAAGGCCTCAGGCTCCCCACACCTGCTTTACCCTATCCTATCTCATATCTTTGTTGATTTTATTTCATTCAAATGAAATGTCATGCCTCTATTCTCCCTTCCCCTTCACCTCTATTTTTTGTCAAAATACTTCCCATTCTTCAAGGCCTATTTTGAATGGCATCTTCTTCACAAAATTTTTCTCTATCCCCACTTCCTCTATTCCCCAACCCCCTCATTGGATACAACTGTAAATTCTACATTGATTTATAATTATATATGTATCTATCTTAACTTCTATCCTAAATGGTCATCTAATTGAGGACAGCAACTTTACCTTCCTCATATTTTTTAACCCTTCAGGGCTGGCATAGTGCCTTGTAGGCACTCAAGAAAAGCTGCATGATGTGGTCCATAAAAATGATAAAATTAAGATTCAGGAAAATTTGGTTCCATTTTCCCCTCCAACACTTATTAGATATGTGACTGTAGACAAGTTCCTTATTATTCTTGTTCCTCAGTTTCCTCACTTATAAAATAGTGATAATTATACTGGCAAAGCCTACTTTATAAGATTATTGTGAGGCTCAAATGATGTAATGTACTACCAGTCAATAAGAATTTGTTAAGCACCTACTGTGTGCCAAGCACTGTGCTAAGCCCTGGGGACATGAATAAAGGCAAAAGACAGGCTCTGCTCTCAAGGAGCTGGCAATCTAATGATATAAAGGACTTTGCAAACCTTAAAGCACCATAGGCCATTTTATACCTTCTTCCATATCATCTATTCTGCAGTATGGATCATCTGATGTCAAAATGCTAGGTCTCCTCACTACCTTCTTTATCTTCTGGAGAAAAAGACTGTGTATTCTCAAATATTTCTAATATGTCCAAACTTTTTTGATGAATAAATAATACTTCAGAACAAATTATAATTTAATTCCAAAGGACATGAGCCATTCAAAGACTTTGAGTCACTCAAATAAAATACTATCCCCAAGAAACAGATTACTCCTCAGTTATTTTTGCTATGATACTTTAAATAATTGAGAACATTCTAGACATTATCATATGATGCTTTGATGAACAAACTAGAGGGGTCATACATTAGAAATCTAAAGTCAGTGGATGAAAAAGAACTTCCACTATCCATACAAATAAAACATTTCCTTGAGGCAGGAGGTTATTTTTTAAGTAATTCTTTTTACCCCACTCATCTGAAATGGACAACTACTTCTGTTTTTTTTTTCTCCTAAGCGGCCCTGGGAGGAGGATGGTGGGGAGAAGGGGGGAGGTCTGGCCTTGAAAATGCCATTAACATCTGCAGCAAATGAACGGAAAGTTCTTGCATGATCTGAATTGAAATTGTGTTCATTTAACAAAAGATTTAAAAAAAAATCATTTTGGTGCCAGTTGAACAAAAGTTTTCGAGGTGTCCTTGAGAGGTTGTGCTTGGTTTTTCCCATGAGGGAACCATGAGTTTCTTTCAGCCTCAAAGATAGAGAAAGAAAAAAAATGAAAGGGCGCTAGCAGCATCCAAGCTGAGGCTGCCACCTGAATAGGGGGTTTTGGTCTTCCAGAGATGGCAGGGAAGAAATACTGTGACCTGGGATGAGGTTAGCAGCATAGGGGCCAAGCAAGGCAACTTCTTCTTGGTGGTTAATAATAACTCTTGAGCTGCTAAACCTGTAACTTTGGGTTTCATGTTGAACAGAGAGTTTAAGTCAAAAGCTAATACAGTTTGTATGGATAAATTACTTGGAGAACATTTCAATCTTAAGAGCCAAGCATCTTTGTTTCAAAAACCTGGCAGTCCTGTTTGTTGTTGTTGTTTTAATTCCCTCACTCAGAACCTGATCTCACACTACCTTTCCAACTTTTCCCATTATTTCTCAGCATTAACCCTCTGGTCCAAGTCAGTTCAGCCTCCTCTCCCTAGAATGTGCTCTTTTTAAATATTTTGTTCCTGCTGTTCCAACTCCCTAGCCAAAGCCTCCCTGGCCTAATACTCAAATATCACTTCTTTTTCTTTGAAAATGATGCTTTGATACTTTTTAAAAAATGCTGTCACTTCCCACACCCCTCTTTCCCTTCCCACCAATAGAAGTCTACCTTATAATAAAGAAATACAGGTAAGCAAAGTTTGAGTGGCTGCAGGACACAATGGACAGAGTGCTGGATTTGGACTCAAGGGACCTGAGTTCCAATCCCAGCTCTGCCACCTACTACATGTGTAATGCAGTACAAGTCACTTCTACTCTTTTGCCTCATTTGCAAAATGAAGCATTTGGGCTACATGACCTCTAAGGTCCCCAAATCCTATGATCATATGAATGAATAAATGGAGTAGATGAGTGAGTGCATGAATGAATGAATAAGTCAGTGAATGAATGAAGAAATGTAAAGCTCTTTGGTCCAAAGGTTGGCTCACTCCATCCTCCTCCTCCTCTTCATCATCATCATCATCACCATCATCACCATCATCATCATCACCATCATCGTTGTCATCGTCATCCTATGGTCAACATCGCCACTGCCACCAGCACCACCACAAAGGATTTAAATGTCTTTGCATCTTGCCTGATGCTAGTGTTGAAGTGCAGCATTGTGTAGTGAAAAGAATACTTGATTTGAAATTAGAGGATGTGTGTATATGTCTAATTTCCAGAATTCAGGGTATTTGAGGAAGTCACTTAAGATCTCTGAAGGGTTGGATCAGATGATCTCTAAAGTCATGTATAGCTCTGAATCCTATGTATAAACCATTCTAAATGGACATATTTTTAACGTTTAGGAGCTGACAAATTAAGATGGCCAATACTGACATGGGCCAACCAACCAAAAAATAAAAGGATAATTAAACAAACGTTGATCTTGTATCCAAAATAAACAACTGATTGTGTGTTTAGGCAGGACAGGGCAAAGAAGACTGTATTGTCTCTGTGCTAGTTAGTCAGTGAAGGCTTTTTTAAAAAGATAGAATTTCAGAACGGATTGGGTGAAGAAAAGGATTACTAGGGGTGGATTCTGGGACTTAAGAGAAGGCTCCAAGAGAAGGAAGAGGTACAATAACTGGATAAAGAGGTCTTGATCAAATATGCTGAGGGGGGGTAAATCATAAAAGCTTGGGGAGGGGTAGAACTAGAGAGTAGAGAAGATGAAAGGGTGAGGGGCATCTGAAAGAAATACATAAACGAAGGCTTCATTGCACAATGCTGAGATTGGCATTGTTCCCTGAGTCTTCTTGTGAAACATTCAGGTAATTAGCTTGGGAAGCAATTTCACTGTGTGTAGGTGACAAAGTGGGTGGAGGTTGTAGGGAAGAAAGTAGGGGGAAAAATCAGAAAATGAAAGCATGAGAAATGAAAGAGAAAATTCAAAAGCTTACAGAAGGAAGGGAAATAACCCAGAAAACTGTCCAGGGCATATCTAAGGGTAGAGAATTTGAGAAGCGGTACCTACTGCTGCTATGAGATCAGTTCAATTCACACATTTATAATAAATGGCCTTTTCCTTAACTTTCTTGGGGTCATTGGTACAACTTTAAGGGAATGCTTTCTTCTCTGGGGTTTTATTGATGTTACATTGTGGATTTCTTGTAATAGATACCAACAAGTGTTACATGTTTTCCAAGACACCCATGCCTGCTTGTACTGATTTCACTTTCCTTGCATACATAAAAAGACTAGAGTCAATCCTGGTCTTACCCAAAGACATGAATATACTTTAAAAAAAAGCTGCCAATGAAGGATAAGGGAATAGTTTTGGAGGGATAGCAAAGAAACAGAAAGGTAAAGAAAGAGATACTCTAATTATATTCCTCCCAAACCTGCCCCTCCTCCAAATTTTCCTTTTTGGGGAATGCTTCCATCCTTCTAGTCACCCAACTTTGCTGTCACAATGTCATCCTTGACTCTTCTCTCTCTCTCTCTCATCCTCTTTATCTATTCAGTTGCCAAATCTTGTTGATTTTTGCCTCTATGTCTCTTGGCTCAGCCAGTCCCCTTTTCCCTCTTTACATAGTCAAGTCCACATGACCTCTCCCATGGACTATTGCAATTTCTAATCAATCTCCTTGCTTCCAGACTCCCCTCTCCATTCCATCCTTCGCAGATGACAAACTGATTTTCCTAAAATAGAACTTTGACCCTATAATTTCTCTACTCATAAATCTTTAGTGGATCCCTATTGCCTATGGGATAAAAAACAAAACTTTGACAATCTGACTTCTACCTAACTTTATATCACATTTCACTCCTCCCTCCCCTGCCCCAGACCTGTGATTTCATCATTTCAGGGATCTGAAAGGAAACTTCCTCTACCCACACAGATCAGCACCCGCACTGCAGCATACAGTCTTATTGAATTACTTGATGACATTAAGAGGTTAAATGACTTCCTTAGGATTATACAGCTAGTAAGCATCTGAAGCAGGATTCAAACTGAGGTCTTTCTGACTCCAAGTCTATTACCACCTAGCTGCCTCTAATAGCACAGTGCCTTGCATATCTTAGGCACTAAATGTTCTTAATTGATTTTTAACAATTGAATTGTTTGCTTTGCTTTAAAAGACAAACCCCAAATTCTATACTATGGAATTTTCTAGATCACATATAGACAACTAGGGAAACACTGCTTAGTAGAAGCATTACTTCTGGGAACATGGGTATGTTGGAAATAGCTCCAACCAGCTCGCTAGAAGTTAAACCTCCAGTTTAATTTTAAAACGTTAAAATTTCAGTGTGGGCATTTATACCTCTGAAATCAGCAAATGCCATAAATCAGACCTTGATTTATTGTTATGTTGAGTCTAGATTTAAGAAACAAATGGAGAAAAATGTCAACAATGCAGATTAAATTTAGAAGTATTTTGTGCATATATGTATACATATTTATATGTACAAATATATGTAATAAGATATATAAACACATGCATATAATATAAACTCAGTTTAAGAAGGAAATTGTCACCGGGTCTGTTTCACCCTTAGGGACATATATCTTCTGTGAATTGAGAGATCATTTTGTATTACCTCCTGATAGTTTAATGGAAAGAGAACTGAATTTAGTGTCAGATGAGACACTGATTTGAATCTAGCCTCACAACTAAATGACCAAGGACAAGTCTGACCCTTAGTTTCCTCATCTATGATAATCCCTGTACTTCCTCCCATACAGGATTGTGAGAATCAAATGAGACAGTACGTGGAAAGTATTAAAGGATTATATAAGTATCAGCTATCACCAGTTACAGACAAGAAGAATGAGACACAGAAGTTTCATTTTCCCATAGTCATGTGGTTAGCAAGTACACAAAGCTGAGATTTGAAGCCAGTTCATCCAATCCCAGATTCAATGTCCCTTACACAACCCTACCCCATTTTGCTACCTTACTCCTGAGACAGAAACTGTTCTTGGGACACACCACAATCTAGGGTATGTTCAATTATACTCTTCTGTCATAGACATATTTTTACAGTCAATCTCTTTGACTTGCAAGAAGGGCCCAAGGGCAGAAGTGATTTCTCTGGTCTCTCTCCTGTAGGACCTCCATTTTTTCCACTTTTCAAGAACAGGAGTGATAAACCTAAGCAACTGAGCCACATCTCAGAAATATCTGATGACCCTTTGGTAATTGGAAGGAGAGTAGAATACAGAATCACCAGCCAAATCAATAAATATTTATCAAGCACCTACTAGGTACCAGACTGGAAAGACAAAGAAAGGTAAAAGACAGTCCCTGATCTTAAGGAGCTCTCAGTCTAACGGGGGAAACAACATACAAAGAACTGTGCTCAAACAAGCCATATTCAGGCTATTTGAAGATAATTAGCAGAGGGAAAGCACTAGAATTAAGGGGGATCTGTTTTAACATCTAATAGTACAGGTTCTAGCATCTAATAGCAGAATCTGTATGACTTCTTGGTTCTTTACCAGGGTTTAAAAAGATTGGTGGATGTTTGGAATTGGCTCATAGACACATACAGAATCCCTTAGCCGAAAGATCTGCTGTACTATGCCAATAGCAATAATAATTGGGTGGAGAGATAATTAGGGGAAAGGGCTTGGAATCTATTGCCTTATTCATGATAGATATTTAATACATGTTTAGTTGAACTGAATGGAGAAGGAGTCTTTTAAAATGAGAAAGAAGAGTTTGCTAAAGAAATGCTGTCAGTAAACATAGATGAACATTGTTTGATCACCTTCTGGGTTCAAGGCACTGTGTAACACCAGTGTGAATATTTATGCCATTCATCATGGAATACTTTGGCACTTCAAAAGAAGAAAATCCATAGAATCTTCATAGAAGTGTAACTAGGGTAAGTTCATCAGGGCTTTGCACCGCCAGAGCTTGCTTTTGTTCAGGAGCTAGAAATCATAGAGCCTAACACTAGTTAAAAAGAGTAGTTAGTTAAAACAGGAAACTACAGGATAGCCACTGGGATGAGCTTCTCTGCTATACCCTATTTCTTCCTCATCCCTATGACCTTCCTAGCAGCCTTGTGCTACTGTTGAAGGGTCTGTTTTCTTGTCTTAAGGTGGTATCTGGTCCTCCACCCACTAGTACTTTGATAGCTTCTAGTGTAGCTGTCTTATCCCAGTATTCTGTGATCTTTTCCTCTCCTCCCCTTTAATTGAGGCTGATTTGCATATGACTTGCCTCAGGTTTGTTATGTGGTGCCTTGTGGGTAACAGTTCCTAGTTGTGGCACCGTACCTTCATAAGCTCAAATGGCAGAGCTACTATACTGCCATTGCTACTGGAAAGAATGTATCAATCCACTTCCCAGTGGCTCCACTCCCCATCCTTGTAATTTTCCAAATCAAAATATTTCACCCTGGCCACCTTTCCCTTTCTGTGTTGTCTCTCCCATTAACATGGAAGCTCTTTGAGGGTGAGGACTAGTTCTGCTTTGGTATTTGTATCCCTAGTATTTAGCACAGGGTTGGCACAGAGTAGGTGGTTAATAAATGCTTTCATATTCATTCATCCATTCATGCAGTGATAGTTCATCTCAACTAAAAGCAAACTAGCTCTCTCTGGTCAGGCCAAAGTGAGGATAGGCCATTGGTGATCACTGTTTCAGTAGAAAGCCTTCTCCATTTAAGATGGGAAAGAAATGAGTTTCTCCAAAGCACAATTATTTGCCAAATTCAGCAGTGTTTTGCTGAGCACATGTTGTGAAATAAGTTTCAATGATTAGCTTTTTCCTATGTCTTCTTTTTTTGCCACTGAGTATATCAACACACCAGGAAAAATCACATGCCCGTGGCTGTTCTATTCTCGATGGCACTTTTCTGTCAAACTTATTGTTAATAAGTGGGCACTGCCAAAGGTTGCATCATGATTTGTAGTTTAATGATATTAATTAGAGGAAACCAGAATGTCTTTTACTTAATCAACCTCTTTTAGCCAAATGTCTTATAATTTGAAAACTACATAGCCCTCTGAGTAATGGACAAGATCATTATGATCCTGGACATCTGGGACATTGTGCTCTTTGGGTTACAGATGAAAACATCTCCCCCTAAATCCCTTCTAAGTTACTTATACTTCAATGAGCTGCAATAGGATGGAAGCTCCTTCTGAGCAAATCTTATTTCATTTCTGTCATTGTATTCCCAGTGCTAAGAATAGTGCCTTTCACTCAGTAGTTGCTTAATAAATGTTTATCAAATTGAATGGAACTTCACCTGACACCCCAATAGCATAGAAATGTTGCTCTGTGGCCTTTTGAGGGATACATAAAATACCTTCGGCTCTATTTTATATTTGGATAAATTAGAAGATGATGGTCATGTAACATGTATTAGGAACTTTACAAATTAAGTGCCACATAATTGAGGGAAGTGGAATCCATATCCTTTTTAGTAAAATAGTGGTCTCTGATCAGCAGGTAACCTGGCATGATGGGTAAGGCACTTGACTTGATGGGAAGATGAGTTACATGACCCTCGACAAATAATTTAACCTCTCAGAGTCTGATTTTTCTCATCCTTAAAAGGAGTAGATAATACTACATATCTCGTTATTGTTCTGTCCAGTTGCGTGTGACTCTTCATGATCCCATTTCAGGTTTTCTTAGCAAGGATATTGGAGTGGTTTGCCATTTCCTTCTCTAGTTCATTTTACAGATGAGGACACTGAGGCAAACAGGGTTCAGTGACTTGCTTAGAGTCATGCAGCTAGTAAGTGTCTGAGGCCAGATTTGAACTCAGGAAAATGAGTCTTCCTGACTCCAGGTCCAGCACTCTATCCACGGCACCACTTAGCTGCTCTACCTTGCAGAGTGGTTAAGAGGATCAAATAAAGTAATGTATGTAAAGTGCTTTGAAAACCATGAAAGAGCTATGTGAATGCAAACAATTACTATTATCCAGCCCCTCTCCCTCCTCTTCTCATTATGAATGCAGACTATCATCATCATCACCACCACCACTCCTATCATCATCATTATCTGAAGATACTACAAATCCAGACTATAATTATTATCTCCTGAAGATGCAATGACTCCTATCCATGAAATTTTAGATCTGAGAGCTTCAGTAGCTAAACTGACATTGGGTGATGAGTAATTGCTTGTAGCATTTCTGATTCGTGCTCTGGTCATAATGTTCGACATATTGGATGGAACATTTCCAGGCATCTTTAACATTCAGAAATTATGGTAACATCTCACTTCCATTCCCCATTACCCTGAAATAATTAAGAGTAAGCCTCCTTTGGAGGTTCACTTAATCATTCACCCATATGTCTAATTGCTTGAACACTGTACCAAGCAGTTACTAGACTTTTAAGAGAAGGTAACTTTTACTATAGCAACCTGGTCTCCCTTGTGCAATCTTGGACTGAAGGAAAAGGCATAATCCTGGAATAGGGAGAAGATAACTTTATTGATCTCTGATCTGATCAGACCACATCTAGAGTGTTGTGTTTAGTTCTAGGCATCACAATTTAGGAAAGCCATTGTTAAACTCAAAGCACATTCAGGGGACAGAATAATGATTGTCCTTGAGTCCATGACCTATAGGGCATCATGACCGGGTAACACAATTGGAATTTTTTTTTCTGAAGGAGACTCAGAGGAGACATGATAACTGTCCTCAAGTATTTGAATGAATGTTATATAGAAGAAAAATTTGGCCCAGAGTGAAGAACCAGAAGCAAAGGAGACAAATTTAGGCTTGAAGTAAGGAAAAATATCTTAATAACTAAAGCTCTTAAAAGTGAAATAGGTTGTCTTGGGAGATAGTGAATTTCTCCTCAGAAGTCTTTAGGAGAGGTTGGATGACTGTTTATGAAGTGTGTTGTTGTGGTAATTCTTTTTCAGGTATGAGTTGAACTAGATGGCCTTTGAGGTCTTTCCCAACTCTAACATTCTGTAATTATCAAGTCCAAATTAGTCATTCTCATAGAGAGTGAATTGACAAGTAGAGAGAGGCTGATAAGCTAAGGCAGGGAGGACCAGGAACCCCAGAATTTTTCTGCAGTTTTTCATATAAGAAGTCAGGTTTATTTACAGTGGTTTTAAGTCAGCAATTTTGTGAGCAATCCTAATGATTCACTAAACATAATTAATTTAAAGAAGTATAAATTTAGTCTCCTAAAGCATCCATTCCTTTTCTTGCTGGGACATTTCAGACTGGTTTGGTGATCCACAGTCATTACTCTGCGTTTGGAGAAATGACAGACTATTCCCAGATATTCTGCTCTGGCCCGTTTCTCAAACATAACACTTGTTGCCCTTTTCCAATGTAAACACAAGCAGATCTTAGGATAGATATTTCCCCTTGAAGACTTGGTTTATGTATTAAGTCTTCCCTTATTCCATGAATAGTGACTCTCCAGATGCAAAAATCAGTGTGATTCTTAAGGAAGAAAATTATACCCTAACACATCATTTATATCAAATGCATTCTGTGCTCCTTGGCAGATTATTTCATGAATTCAAGCATTTTACTTTAAAGATTGTAAACATTTCAAGACTATACCTAGTAATTTATGAAAATTAATTCAAGGACCATAATTAAGTCATGAATTTTGCCTGTAAAGGGAAAAAAGTGGGGATAGATACTGCTATTTCATGGGTCCTTTAAAGATTATCTCTTGAAGCATTTGGAATAGCCTTACAAGTGTTTTCTGCATGTATATCCGTTTGATCTACCTGTGTGGATCTCCCATATATAATTTCTATAGAGATCCATTCCTCCTACTGAGTATGTACACATTTGTAGGAGAATCTTTTTAGAGTTTATGGAGGCAACATGCTATTATTATTTATTTGCATTGCTATTTAATTAAATTGCTTTTGTTATGAGCTGAGTGTATCATCTGGTACACTAGTAAAGAATGAAACATGTCAGTTGGGCCTCATAATCTATGGTTTAAAGAAGATTTTGACTGACAGGGCACACAGAACCTGGGGGTACCAAGCATCCATCTATACTAATTCCATTTAACAAGTCCATGATCAGAGCAGCTGGTTCTGAGCCTGCGGCTTGAGACCTGGGAACTTGGCTGTCACTATAAGCTTTTATTCCTACTGTTGAGCTTCTGGTCCTTCTCTGTTATTGTGGGCCAGAGCCAAAGTGGTCTTGGGACATGTGTAAGGAGCCAAGAAAGCAGTCTTTCTATTGTAGGCATCCAGCAGAGATAAATGGAGCCATTCTGGATTGGTTAAGAGTGAGGTTACTAGAACTTGGGAAATTAGACAAGCTAATCATTTGGTGCTAGAAACCCAAAATAAATGTAAAAAGTATAATACTCCATTATATACTGAATAGGTGTTTATTGCCTCTTTCTCATTTTGCTTAATACTTTTTTTCCCTTTTGTTATCCTTCCAATAATATTTAAACTCCTTTAAAGTAGGGTCTAGTACAATTTTTGTCTTTGTATCCCTAGTACCTAACAGAGTACGTGATAGTCAGTTAGTCAACTGGCATTTATTAAGTGCCTACTATGTGGCGGGAACTGTGCTAAGAGCTGAGGATACAAATAAAGGCAAGATATCTCATCCCAAGGAGCTCACAGTCTTATGGAGAAGACAACACAAATACAACTATATATAAACAAGATATATACAGGATAAGTTGGATATAATCTCAGAGTGAAGGCACCAAGATTAAGGAAGACTTCCTGCAGTAGGTGGGACTTTTACCTGAGACCTGACGAAAGTCAGGGAAGCTAAGAGGCAGAGATGAGGAGAGAGAGAGTTCCAGGTACAAAAAAACAGCCAATAAACATTTCCAGAGTCAGGAAATGAAGTAACTAGTGAGAGGAACATCAAGAGAGTGTGTGAAGAGTAAATCTTAAGAAGACTGGAAAGACAGAAAGGGGCTAGGTTATGGAGGACTTTAAAAGCCAAACACAAGATTTTAGATTCTTGTTAAGTGCTTATGAAATAAAAAAGAATAAAATAGGGTAAAGTAGAATAGAATACAGTAGAGTACAATAGAATAGGGAAATACAGAACAGAAAGATGAGTAACTTCCACACTAAGGAACTCATCCTACCCTTGTGATTCAGGCTTTCATCATGTAATGAAAATAAGCTGAGGATTATTATGCCATAATTTTAGGTGGTAGACATTTAACTATTCTCCCCTTGATAAATCACTAGTTACCTTCCAGAAAAACATGTACTGAGCCAATTAATTCTGTACGTGCTGGTGTTGTGACTTCTAAAGATGTGTAACGTACAAAAAGGAATACATTTGGCCCTATGGAAATCTAGATTAATGTATTTCATCACTCACTAGCATAATTCTTGATTCTATGTTATGCCTAGCACATTCTTGGTACTCAAGACTTGTTGCATGTCTATGAGACAAGGAGCACTGAGGGCTACATTCCTTCCCAAATGTAATAAGTTTTTCTAATGAATACTTCTCGGGTCAGGGACCTATGATTTCAATGGTGCAAATACTCTTTCCATCATTTTACATTCACATTTAATCTATATTAAGTCCCTGCTATATGAAATGCACTGAGATATTTACCAGTCTTTGAGAAGAAGTAACTAAAATATAAAAAAGGAACAGAAATGGGCAAAAGAGAGATTAGAAAGAGGTCCTTGAATATATTAATTCAACAAGCACCTACTTTGTTCAATGTACCACATTAAGTGCAAGGGCTACAAAGGCAAAAATGAAAAATAGTCTCTGCCTTCAAGGAGCTTCTGTGTTTGAGGTTACAACACATAAACAAATAAGTAAAAAATAAGATAATTTGAAAAGAGGGATAGTACTAATTTCTCAGGTTTCCTTTAGGAGTTAAATCATCAAGTGGTGGACTTTTCTAGTGCAGGATGGTGAGGGAGGGAGGTAGACAGTTCAGAACTTAAAAGGTAACAAAAAAAAATAAAGAGGGAAAAAAGGTAGATCACAAGCTGAACCTTGAAGAAAACTTAGGGATTCTAAAGGGGTGAAGTGAGGAAAGGGTAAATTCACTGCATGGGAGACAGGAATGTTGCATGGGAGATGGGATGTTGGGTGTGAGGCTCAGCAAGTTGGCCACTTTGGCTGAATTGTAAAATGTGTAAAGGAGAATAATGTGTGATGATCCTGGAAACGTAGAATGAAGCTGTATGGTAAAGGACTTTTTAATGTAAGCTAAAGAGTTTGTATTTTACCCTAGAGGCAATAGGGAGCCAGTGGATACTTTTGAGCAGTTGAATGATTTGGCCAGACCTGTACTTTAGGAAAATACTTTGTCAGCTGTATGGGGGATGGATTGGAAAGAAAAGATACTGAAGACAAAGAGAATAATTAGAAGGTTATTGTAATAGTCCAGGGGAGAGAAGATAAGGGTTTGAATGAAAGTGCTATATATATAAATGGAGAGGAGATAGATGATACCTGCCAAGGCAACACTCGTCCTGTCCATCTGTGTCCCTTTTTTTGCTGTCATTATGTTTCTCTTTTATATCCTTTTCTGATCCCACATTTCCTTAATGTTATCCATTACACCACTTCTTTAGTTTGGCATTGTAAATCTACTTCAATCTACTACTACCCACAATGTATCTATCTATTGTCCTTTCAGGACATTCATAATTTTGATTTTTTGGGGACTATGGTGAATCTGATTCTCACCACATAGCATCAAGAGAATACTTGTGGGAAAAAAATGGGTCTGTGAGCAGGATACAATCTGAGATCATTAAAATCTCTGTTCAGCTTCTTAAATGGAACCTAGCTTGTTCTCTTTCTCTTGTTCAGTTCTAGGGGCCAAGTCATTGTCCATCTACAGTTCCTATCCCAGATGATACTTATTTCCTAGACTGGCCATCCAGTGCATGTCATAATCTGGACAATAGACACTTTTCATCCACCTAGCTTGCTTGTGTGAATTGTTGGGCTTATCTCTTCTAATTAACAGATATCTTCTAATTAGTAATGGATCTCATTGAGGAAGCCCTGTAATGGTTGGGGTATGATACAATTGGTACAATATTATCCAAAGACAGGAGTATTTGAAGAATTTTAACACCTACAGGAAATCTCTCATCTATTTGAATCTTGCTCAGGATATCCTCCATGACAATAGCAAACATCTTTGGTGAGCATGTATCTTCCTGTTTTATGCTTTGTTTGGCAGCAATAAGTGGAAAGTCACTAAACAGAGTTATCCCCATGGTTGCATTCATTAAACAGTCTTGCATGATCTTCATATATACACACAATATTCTTTATTGGAGGAGGGTCTTTAAAGGTTAAGTTTTACCCTTTAGAATCAATTTTAATTTTCTTTGCAATCCACAAAAAAGTAATGTATTCTTAGGACCTTTGAGTCAATTGTGTGACTTACAAAGATGTGATCTGCTGTAGAGAATCTTTTCTGAAAGCCTGCCTATTCCTATCCTGTATTTTGATTTAAAATTCTCTCTGTACACATGTAGATCAGTTTAACAGAGATGTTGTCAAAATGAGAGTAGGTATGTGAGTTGGTAGATACTGATGTTCCCTTTATTGGGTGGGTTGTTTTTTTGTTTTTGTTTTTGCTTTTTTTAGAATAACGTTTGTACTTTTTCCTCAGTCTTTTGGTATTTTCCTCTGCCTGTGGTATTTTTGTAAAAAAAAAACCTCACAGGGATTTCAAAATTGTGCCATCTTCCCCAAATATTTCCTTGTATAGCACGTAATTGACTGAGGTATTAGGGCCAAAATATGATTCCTCTCACATTGATGATAAAAATAAAACATCATAGAAATAAAACATTATAGAAATTGGTTCCATTTTTACACCTATATGTTGTATGTCTTCCCTATCACTGCAGAGAGCAACACCATCTTTCCAATTCCTTGGACTTGCAACCTAGGAGTCATTCTTGACTCCCTCACTATCTTTCACTCCCCCACCCCCATATTCAATCTCTTGCAATACCTGTTGATTTCAGTTTTGGGACATCTCTCCAATATACCCCCTTCTCTCTTCTGACACTGCCACCACTCTGGAACAGGCTGTCATGCTTACCAATAGACAGCTGGTGGGTCTGCCTGCCTCAAGTCTCTCCCCATTCCAGTCCATCCTCCATCCAGCCACTGAAGTGATTTTCCTAAAGTGCAGGTCTGATCATGTCACCTCCCCAACTCAATAAACTCTAGTGGTTCCCTATCATCTCTAGGATCAGATATAAAATTCTCTGTTTTATCTTCAAAGTCCTTCCTAGCTTAGTTCCCTCCCACCTTTCCAATCTTCTTACATTTTATTCCCTACCACATATTCTTTGATGCAGTGACACTGGCCTCCTGGCCGTTCCATAAACAGGACACTCCATCTCTGCATTTTAGGTATTTTCTCTGACTATCCCCCTTGCCTGGAGTGCACCCCCTTCTGATCTCCACCTATTGTTTTCCCTGGTTCTTTTAAGTCCCAATTAAAATCTCATCTTCTATAGAAAGTCTTTCCCAATCCCTCTTAGTTCTAGTACCTTCTCTTTGTTAATTATTTCCTATTTATCTTGTATATAGCTTTTTTGTATATATTTATTTATTAGTTTTCTTCTCCATTAGAATATGAGCTCTTTGAGGGTAAAGACTATCTTTTGCATTTTTTTATATCCCCAGCACTTAGCACAGTGCCTGGCACATTGTAGGTGCTTAATAAATGTTTATTGATTCATTCATTCATCTATAAATGCTTTTAGGTCATTATATCTCAGATACAATGTGCCAGACTTTCCATAGCCTTGTTTTTGGTTCTACTGCTGTCTGCTGTTTAATGAGATAATGCTATTCATAACCTTCTGGGATTCTCTTCTGTAGTATTTTAAATAATATTTTACAAATAAATTTGAATTGTGAGCCAATGTTGCCCTTGCTTGCAATGAGATAAAATGTTTTCTGGCTAAGGAAGTTTCTTGGCTCTTTTAGCCTCCGCATTGTGATGACAGCTTTACATCAGTTAAGCTTTTGCAGAAAATGGTGATAAAGTCAAAATCTTTGTGTTTTTTTTTCCAATTCCCATTTGACTTGAACCATCAATGTCTGTTCTTTGTGTTGAGACATTCAACAAGCTCAGAATCCAGCTAATTCAGCTATCCTTTGGCCCACATTTCTCCACCTTGTTCACAAGAATAGCATGTAATATTTTGTCCAGTCTGGTAAACCTGTGAAAAAGGAAATGAGATTAGGCTAGCATAACCCACTCTTGATGAAGTCATGCTGAATCTGTGATCACCACTTATTTAAAAAAATAGATATTCACTAGACATTATTTTAAATAATGTGTTTTAAAATTTTGCCAGAAATCAAAGTCAAGCTCATACAGTATACCCACTTCATTCTCTTTTTTTATGAAAAATTGAAGAATGTTCAATCTTCTTTGGTCTTTTCCAGTGTGGTACAGTGGAAAAGTGCTAGATTTAGAATCAGCATATCTGGGTTTGAATCTTTGCTCTGCCACTTACTATCTGTGACCTTAGGCAAATCTTTCAACCTCTCTGGTCCTCAGTATCATCACCTATAAAACTAGAGCTGAACTAGGCAGCCTCTAAGGTCTCTTCCAGCTCTGAAAGAGCTATGATTCAGACAGAACTGAGAGGAGGGCACTGGGACAGAGTGCATCCATCTTGACAAATTGATTAGGAAATTAGCCTCATAAGAAAAAGATAAAAGAACTAATTTTATGTAACCTGGATTATACTAAGTTTTTCTGAGGATAGGAGGGTTACCAGTGACAACACTAAAGATAAAATAGGAAGGACCTCAGAAGATGTTCCAGAACCCTAAAGAAGTTGGCGTCTACTTCTCTGTAGATTTTAAGGTTGAAATTATAAACATTCTTTTAGGAATAAAGAATAAAGAAGGGTTCAGAGGCAGGGGAATGAATTAGAAGACCTCTTGATCTCTCTTCTAGCTCAGCGCATCTATAATTCTATACAAAACCTTCCCTAGAGAAATGGCTGCCCTTGTCACCCAACTGAAAAGAGATGAAGAATGTGGTCAGTCAGTCTTGGCGGGACTCCCCATATGCCAATAGCCTGAGAAAGTTCTCCCTGAATCAACTCAATTGGCAGTCTCCCCCACCCCCTCTCCTTTTCTGAAGCTTCCTAGAAGGAGTTGCAGTGAAGATGACTGGTGCTAAGAGCCCATTTCTATTGTAAGTCTTCTGGGGCAGCATGGAAACAAAACTCCTATTCAGCAGGGGCTGATTTCCACCCCTTGGGTAGAAAATGGCAAGAACCACTCACTGATTCTAATTTTCTTGGAGGAAAAATAAGCCATGGCACAATTCCTGAGAATCCTTAGAGCCAACTAGAGGCTTCAAAATCATGATCTTTTAGAGAATTGCTTTCTGCCTTTGGAGAAAAACTTTATTATATCCTGTTTGAATGTGTTTTTAATAGTTAAGGTTGGGGAGTGGGGAAGGCATTGGCTCTTAAAGAAGTGTGGGTCAAAGACTTTAAAAAACACAAAGAAGCTTGCTGGAATTAGTAAAGAAGGTTGGCAAAATACACTTAACTAATTGTAGCAAAAATATTAAGCCACAAATTAAAGGACAGGGACCTAGATTTAAAAACAACCACAACAACAACTCATATATCTCTGTATCCTTCATACTACTACAGTGCCTTGTACATGGCAGATAGTCAATAAATATTTGTTGAATCAATGATTATACTTATATTTGTGGATCCATATTGTTAAAGCTAAAACGTACCTTGGGGATCATCTAGCCTACCATCCTTCTCCCTCCCCCAACCCATTTTTTAAAAAACAAATGAGAAAACTAAATCCCAAAGAGGGAAAATGACTTTTCCAGGGTCACAAAACTCATGAGCAGCAAAGCTAGAACTAGAATTTAGGTTTCTGATTCCTATTCCCATGCCCTTTCAATTAGACCACATTGCTTCCTATTGGTATTTCATTAAATATTGTTCTAAAATGAATAATTATTTTAAATATATCACTAATAGATGGCATTTCTAGATATCTGACCTCAGTCAGAAAAATAAAAACAACAGCTGACCATCAGTCCCACCTCAGACACACATTGGCTGCTTGGGCAAATTATTTAACCTTCTGAACTACAGAGAAGGTGCCAACCTGTACCTCATCTGGTACAGGAAGTTTCCTCAGTTCATACTATCAATGAAACTGCAGGTCTTGTCCCATTCCATCCAATCTATTAATATTAGTGATTAATTTTTAAAAAAATATTTTTTAAAAAAATTTAAGTAAACAATTTTAAAACTTTATGATTTTTGTAAAGAGTTGTATTCTTTGGGCAAACACCATAATTAAATAGCATTGTGTGCTCTGACTTGAGAACCATGGATTGATTCCCAAAGGCCATTTGGGCCATAGTCATACCTAGACACTGCCATTCAACTGATGGCCTCTTAGGCAACAAATGTAGTGCCTAGGAGTGAATAATCAACCCCATATGTTGGAACCTTGAAAATCCTAACTTATAAAGTGATAGTCAACATAATAGCATCCAGGAAGCTAAAGAGCACTGTGGAAAGAGTGCCAGACTTGGAATCAGGAAGACCTGAATTCCAATCCCACCTCAGACTTATAGCTGAGTGACCTTGACTGAGACACTTAACTAACCTCTTTTTGCCTCAGCTTCCCCAGCTCTAAAATGGGGATAATAACAGTACCTACCATGCCAAGGTTGTTGTGATGATCAAATGAGGTAATATTTGTAAAAGTACTTATAACAGTGCCTGGGTCACACAGTAGGCCCTTAATAAATGCTTAATTGCTTTCCCTCCCCTCCCCCCCCACAAAAAGCTTATAGTCTGGCTTTTCTGTTTCATATTGCCTGCTCAGTCCACATTCCCTAACCAGTAAGTCAGTATCAATATTTATTGAGCATTCACTGAAGGCATACTAATGCTATAGTGTACTCTAATGACTTTTTTTAGTGTGAGACAAGGGTTCTGACTTTGATTGAAGTGGGAACTTTGCTGTAATCTATCCATGACTTAAATTCTTAGAGACCTATAACACTCAGAGTGGCTGAGACACTTGACTATGGTCACACAACTATTCATTGTCAGAGGCAGGAATTGAAATGGAGTCTAACACCAAGTTCAGCTAAGTCAACTTTCATGTTCAGTACACAGTAATTAAATATATCTTAAGGATCTTTTTTTTGAAGGCTCAAGGGTAAGTGACTTGCCCAGGGTCATATAGCTAGTAAGTGTCTGAGGGGGGATTTGAACTCAGGTCCTCTTGACTTCAGGGCTGGTGCTTTACGCACCACCTAGTAACCCCAATGAGCCCAGGGCTCATTGTTTACAGATAGGCACCCTGCTCTAATGCAGAGAAACATTAGGTAATCAAAATCTACCAGAATAGCAGTTTTGAAAGAGATCTACTAGCCATGAAAATATGAAGCTTCAGAGAGGTGATAAGTACAATCAAGAAACAATTAAATATTTCCAAGATATTCAGCCTAGAAGAACCTACTATGAACCAGCTAAAGGAGAAACACAGGTAAAATAATTCTTACTTATGGCAAATGTTTGTTCATTCTTCTTATCTGTACCCAGCTTTAACCATCCTAATGGCTTAAATAACTACATATTTTCTTCACTGCTAAAGTCATATATCTATCTATTTGTACAAAAGCTACTTTCTAGCTTTGGCCATAATATGTGTTTAATCAATTATAATCTTATGGTTATTCACTTGAGTCTTCCTATAAGCTGGTCCACTATTGCACACAAGTTAGTTGAAAGAAGATCATCAGAGAATGGCATAGCTGGAAGAATTTCCAGATGAGAATCAAGAGAACTAGTTCTGCCACTAGATAGTTTTTGCAAGTCCTATCACTTTTCTGGGTCTGTTTCCTCATTTGTTTAAAAAAAAAGAATGAAGGGGGTGATTGGATTATGATCCATTAGTCTTTTTTATTCTGGCTATACTCTGCTCTGGTCAGACCACTTTTGGAGAATCTGGTTCTACATGTAACATCTTAGGAAGGACATTTGTGAGACAGATTAAATCAGCATATATGTTGATACTCAGGAAGTTCAATGTAAAGGTGAGCATGAAGGAAAACAATGAAAAATATGGTTGTAAAACATTATTCAGAAGTAGGGAACCTCCCACAGCTCACCTAGCCTCTTCTCTACTCCCTCTATACTATTTTACTTGGTGATTTCATCAACTCCCATGGTTTCAATGATCTTCTATGATGATGATTTTCAAATCTACTTATCCAGCCCTAACCTCTCTCCTGACTTCTAGTCTCTGATCACCAACTGCCTATTAGACATCTCAAACTAAGGTGTCATAGCTCAGTGGCTTTCAAATTGAACTCATTATCTTTTCCCCAGAATGATCCTTCCTCTTCTTAATTTCCTTATTACTGTTAAGTACACTGCCATCCATCCTCCTGGTCACCCAGGTTCACAATCCAGGTGTTATCCTCTATCCATCATTTTCCCTTACCCACCTCATAGCCAAACTGTTGCCAAGTCATATCCATTTTACTTTTGTAACATCTCTTACATAAATACCCTTTTTTCCTTTGTCACTGACACCACCCTGGCACAGGCTCTCATCATCTCAAGCCAATCAGTAGCCTGCTAGTTGGTCTATCTGCCACGAGTCTCTCCCCACTCCAGTTCATCCTTCACTCATTTGTTAAATTAATCTTCTTAAAGTGCAGAACTGACCATATCATATCTACCCACCTCCAATTCAATAAAATCCAGTGGTTACCTATAACTTCTAGGATCAGATATAAAATCCTCTGTATTCAAAGACTTTTACAACCTGACCCCCTCCTACCTTTCCCATCTTCTTATAGCTTACACTTTCCCTCACTCCCCACCCCAGCTAGGTGAGGGTAGAGCACTGAGCCTGTAGTGAGGAAGATCTGAGTTCAAATGTAGCCTCATACACTCACCAGATGTGTAACCCTAGGCAAGTCACTTAACCTTTAATTGCCTTAGTTTCTTCAACTATAAAATGGGGATCGTACTAGCACCTACCTCACAGAATCGTTATAAGGATTGGATGAGGTAATATTTGTAAAGTGCTTAGCTCACTGCCTGGCACATGGTAGGCACTTAATAAATGCTCATTCTGTCCCTTATTCCTTTCCCTATTCTGTGATCCAGTTAAATTAACCTCCTTACTATTCCTTGAGTAATACTTTTCAGGCATTTCCATACCCCATGGATTTTGACTAGCTGTTCCCATGCTTGAGATACCCTCCTTCCTCATCTCTACCTCTTGGCTTACCCAGCTTCCTTCAAGTCCCAGATAAAATCCCATCTTTTAGGAGAAACTTTTTCTTATCTCCCTTTATGTTAGTGTTTTCCCTCCACTGAATGTCTCTAATTTATCTTTTATATATCTTGCTTGTTTATAGTTGGATATATGTTTATCTGCCGTATAAGATGGTAAGCTCCTTGAGAGCAGAGACTGTCTTTTGCCTTTCTTTGACTCCCAAGGGCTTAGCACAATGCTTGTTACATACTAGGTTCTTTAAAATGCTTATTGATTTAATCAAAGAGGGCAATAAGTCATGGATGACATAGAAATCTCATATTTATAAATCCTTTTTAAATCAGAAAAGTTCAGAAGTTACTGTATATGGTAAACACTAAATAAGATCACAAAAATAAAGTTATATCTCAATACAGCAGAAACAACTTATAACTGATATAGGTGGGGAGTTATTCTTAAATCACGTATCTTTTAAAATTTAAAATGTTAACTTTTTAGATCAAAGACTAAACTTAGGAGAAAAAATGAGAAAAAGAGATGATTTTCAATCAAAATAATTTCAATCTGAACTATTTAATCAACATTTTTATACCCTCAAAGTGGGAAAAGTATAGAGGAAAACATTGACATGGATAATAAATCTGTTGTACGTAAGTTTAACCAATTAATTGCCATAACAAAGAGGTTGAAAAGAGCCTAAAACCCACCCCAGTCAGCCAACATTTGCTCTCCTGGACAAGTATAGATAGATAATACTGAAGGACAGCACCCATTTGGAATATAAACTCATTTGTAAAAATCTTACAAAGAAAGATTTTTGGAAAATTATGAGTAATACTACCTGATAAAATAGCAAGGAGCCATAGAGGGAAAATAAGCTTAAGGGAGGTTGGTAAAGCCCTTCCAAGGCATCTAAGGATATAACTGGAAGGATAATATTATACCCCCAAAATGGAAAGGACATATGAAGATGCTCATAACAAACTTTTTTTCACCATCAAGGACAGTGGAGCTATCCCAAATTTGAATCCTAACATCACAGTCCTAGAGCAAGGGCTCTTAAGCTTAAACATATTTTTAAAAATATTGTCAATTGTATTTCAATAGAATGGTTTCCTTTGTAATCCAATGTATTTTATCTTGTTTATTTAAAAACATTATTCTTAGAAGGGGCCTATAGCCTTCACTAAACTGACAAAGGAGTCAATGACACAAAAGTAGATAAGGGATCCTTGTCTTAGTGAATTTCACAGTGTCATGAGAGGCTAAGTGAACAGCATAGAATCACATAGCTAGTATGTGTTAAAGCTGAGACTTGAACCTCTGTCTTTCTGGTTTCTAGTTTAGATGTCTATCCACTATGCCACATTAACTAACTGTTTGATTATTAATATCAATTGAAGAAAAGAGCAAGTGAAGTATGCACTCACCAAAGGCATTTCCCACTATCATGGAGAGCGTCTAGTGCATATTCTAAGTTCAAGAAGGTTTCTCTATGAGTGAAGTTTTCTCAGTGCTCTATGGATAAAATTGTGCTGAATATATAAAGATGGGAAACTGCAGAGCCTCATATATTTTATTCATTGTCACCAAAAAGAGTTTGATCTAATTTTCCATGAGTGAAAACCAAGTAGATGAAGAATGAATATTGTCTAGACTATGATATGCAGTTGATTGGACAACCTGTAGAGCTCATTCATCAGTACACATATCTTGGACAGGCATCGCAAATGAACAGTGAGCTGGGTCCTGAAATGAACAAAAGGAAGTAAATGGTTTGGGTTGTCTTTGGAAAACTGGGCAATGTTTTTAATGACATCTCCTGCTCTCCAATTTCTTCCTGAATTAGGTGGTTTATCTTTAAAATACCAGTTCCTCTCAGTGATGTTGTTTGACTCTGTATTATAGAAAACTATTGTTTCTGAACAATTTATATTGAGGATTTTCCAGTGGGCAATGGAGGAAAGGGGGTGTGAGCAGGCAGCAAGAGGAATTACACTGGAAAAGTGGTATTTAGTATGTCATCAGAGACATGTATAAGTGGGGAAACCAAAGGTGGTCTGGTCACATAGCAAGAGTAAGAAATAGCCAATGAATAGCCCTGGAATACCAATAATATCAAGAGAACACAAGAAAGGCCTCTGGCATATTAGGTGAAATTTATGCAAAGACATGGATGAGAGCTCCAAAGTATGGGCAGAAAAGGATGATTTGGGATTTGCACTATCGAAGTGAATACTGACATCAATAAAGCTGTTGATACATTGAAGGCACTGGAGTATATTGATAAGCTAGAGTGTCCAGAGAGGGGCAATCAGAACAGTGAGAGGCCTTTAATTCATTGCATACAAAGATCATACTTAAGGAAACTGAGGTGTTTAACATGCAGAAGAGAAGATGTAGGGGGAACATGATATTTGAAGGGTAGTTGAAGGGAAGGGTTAGACTTGTTTAGGATGGACTCAGAAGGCAGAACCAGGAACAGTAGAGGAATCACAGAATTCAGAATTATAAGGCACTTCAGTAGCCAACTGTCCCAACCTATACCTGCAAAAGAATCCCCCATAGACTGTGGATATGGGAAGCCTTCAATTTGTTTCCCATCTTTTCTGATAGGGCCAATTCAAAAGGCAACAATAAACAATAAATAAACCAAGAGAGATTTGCCCAAAATCACATAGGCAGTTTGTGTCTGAGGTTGGTAAACAAAAGTCATCAATCACAGCACACACACACACACACACACACACACACACACACACACACACATTAATGAATGAATTATCTTCCCCACTTAATACTAGCATCTATCCCTGCCCATCAGTTTCTCACTGTTGTTAAGTATTTCAAAAGAGAATGATTTTAATATCAAAGGTTTTTAAAGAGGCCCTTGGGAAAATTGATAAAGCTTTTGAATATTTTTACAACAATGAACCTCTTTCTGATGTCAAATGTGAAGTGAAGGAGGTCTTATCATGCTATCGTACAATTTCTTCAGAAAAATTATTCCCCCCAAATCAACACTTGTTTCATTCTTTGCTCATCTTAAGAATTGGTACATAGTTACAACTACAAACTCAATTTTGTTAAATAAAAGATATTTATATAAATTTTAGAGTTTTTCAAGATGAAGTCCTAATTAATCCTTTTATTCATTTATTGCTATGAAATATCGTTCACCATTTTAAGTAGATTCATTCAAGTGTTCTTTCTCAGTATCAATTATCCTAAGACAGGGGTAGGGAACCTGCCATGTTGAGGCCACATGTGGCCTTTTGATTGAGTCCAAACTTCACAGAACAAATCCCCTTAATAATAGAATTTGTTTTGTTAAACTTGGACTCAGTCAAAACGCTGCACCCAAGGACCATGTGGCCTCAAGGCTGCAGGTTCCCCAACCCTGTGCTGAGATAATAAGGACCTTCATTAAATTTCTGCTTTAATGCCTCACTGTGATATGAAGCAGCCCCTAGATGCTCCAAGACTAGGCAGTTGAATGCAAACTCTGGAGTCCCTGTCAAGCTGAAAAGTCTTGGGGTAAAGCAATAAACAAACTGCTGTCCATTGAAGACCAGCTTAAAGCTTGGAGAGGCTCTTCTCCAGAAAGCTGCCCACCCAAGGATTCATAACTTTGGCCATAGCAACTCACAGCCTATCTGCTAATTGGCTTAGAAACTTTCCTCTGAAAGTAGGAGCAGCCCATCCCTCTTAAGGTATGAGGTATGAGGGAATAGGGACACAAACATTGAATCAGACTGTTCCTACCCTCAAAGAGCTTACAACCTAATGTGAAGAGTTAAAAGAAGTGTATTAGAAATTGAAAGTGCTCGTTCTGAAGGCAATCTATAAAATCTATACATTTAAAAAATCTTTTCCTCTAGGATGGGGTCCAATGATTCCTTCCCAATATTCTTGCTTTAGCATGCTTCAGAAGCATCTTAGTTCATCTTTTTCTACTTTTTGACTACTCCCAAAATCAGCCTCAAGCAAAAAAAGTTCCCTCCTCAGCATGAAAATATAAACCATGAGCCCATGCCATAGGAATCTCACTCAGTGAGAGTTTAGTGTAAATCGAAGAATGTGGGATTAGAAATCTAAGTAAATCCCTTGACTACTGGGGAACTACCTGTCTTCAGACCAATCATCTACAGCTAACTACACAGCACCCTTTACTCATGTTATCTTGCCTAGGTCAGTTTCCTTATCTGTGGAATGAAAGGGTCAGATGAAATGATCTCTTAGGTGTCTTCTAGCTCTAAAATTCTGTGATCTTTTTCATTTGATAACTAGACTAGACTTGGTAACTAGACTAGAGGGAAGAATTCTATGGTAGTAGCCTGTGCCCTCTGCATAGAATCTGAGAGTAGAAAATCATTCTATCCTTTTGAAGTTATAATAAGTATTCAACATGGAGGAGCTATATACATTATAGATGAGGTTCAGGAGTTTCATTAAAGCTCTGAATCATTACAGCTCTACTACAGATTGACTCCTCCCCTTCTTCTCCCTTTCCCCTCCTTACCCAAGCATTATACATCCCAGGTTCTATCATTTTATAGGCAAGCTGAGCACAAGTCACACTGGCACATGGTCAGTGATGAGACTGAGCTAACCAGGAGGAGGGAGGAATGGAAATTGAGCTAGACGGAGCCAATTGTAAGAAGCTGAGAGAGTAGGCAAGCATGGGGTCAAGTTCAGGGAAGAGGAGACAGGAACTATAGTGGCAGACAAGGTCTACATTCTGGGATATCAACAAGAACAGCAGTAGCAAATGAAGTTAGTGAACTCTGATCCTTGAGCTGAGACTGTTTGCTGACTACTTTATTCTATCCCTGGGCATACAAGTGTTGATCATGGCCAGAATGAAGCCTGAGACCTGCATAAAAACCTGATTGATGCATGGAAAAAGACTACCTCACACCGAGGTCGGGGAAGTAAGTATGGAGGGCAGTACTGCCACAGTGTCTATGGAAGGGAATGATAGAAAGCTAGAATTTAGAGCATTTTATGGATCCATTTTACATCCTCACTTTATAAATGAGGAAACTGAGGACCATAGAAGTAAAGTAATTTGTCCAGGTCACACAGCTAGTAAATGGCAGATATGGAATTTGAACCCAGCCCCTCTGACTGGAACTCAAATGCTCTTACAAAACCACACAACCTCCCAATTTGCTTACTAGTCTGTAAGTTGACTTCACTTTATTTTTCCTACTTTGGTTATGTATTTCTTAATGCAGAGTGGAAAATGGGAGCCAAATCTGATACTTCTGAAATTTTAGTTTAGTTTTATTGATGGTCTTTTCACGAAAATCATTTTGCAATGTACATTCCCTAATAGAATCCTTGCTAGTAACAAAGCAACACATCTAAGCACAACCAAGCAACCATATCTGACAGTAGATGCAACATCCCATACCTACAATACTCTCTCTACCAAGGTCAAGGAAAGCACATTTCATCATCTGTTTTCTCTGGAGCCAAGATTGGCAATCCATTTAATCTAAGTTCAGATGCATTTTAATATTGTTTATTATTTACATAATTGTTGTCTCAGTGTCTGTGTATTACTTTCCTGATTCTGCTTCCTTTGCTTTGTGTCAGATCACATGCGCTTTCCTCTGTCTGAATTATTCATATTTGTCATTTCTTAATGCCCAATAATATTCTATTACATTCATATACCATAATTTGTTCAGCTATTCCCCCAATTTGTAAGCACTTTATTTCTAATCTTTTTTACTACCACAAAAAGTGCTGCTAGGAATATTTTAATGTATGTGGTTCTTTTCTTTTGCCTTTGACCTCCTTAGGTTATGTGCCCAGTACTGGGTCAAAGGATATAACACTATAGTGACTTTTTTTTCACAATATTTCAAATTGTTTTCTAGAATAGTTGGATCAACCTGTAGCCCTGTCAATTGTATATTAGTGTGCCTATCTTCTTACAGCTCTTCCAACATTGACTTTTTCTGTCTTTTATCATCTTTACCAATTTGATCACCCCTGGAACTTTGTCTAATAGTTTATCACCAATGGGATTTGCTGACCAGATTTGTGGAGGTGGTCCAACTCCTGAACACAGGAACCCATGAAGAAGGATCTTTGGAGAACTTTTACTTTCTAGGCCTGCCATGGATTTTACGGTATTTCTCTTCTTCTCTCCTCCTCACCTACCCCCCAAAATAAATAAAATATCTACTTCATTGTTATCAAAAGTTCTGAAAAATGCCATGGTTGGTCTTTTTTTCCCTCCCCTTCTTTTTTTTAAATCTATTTCAGAAACATATTATTGTTTTTTTCTGCTCTTTCATGAAGTGTGAAATTGTTCACACAGCTTTGGCTATGCTTCTTGGAGCTCTGGCCCATTTTTAAACCAAATACGTAAGTATACCTGATGAGAATACCTAACCACAGAAATAATTGTTCCTTTTAGTCTGGGCCAAACTGAAAATTTCTATAGAAACAGATGTGACTTTCTCAGACAAATTGATCCAACTCTCTTCCTTCTCAAAACAGGAATCCTCTGCTATATTTCACTTTGCATGCCATCAAAAATTGCTTGGGCTTCCAAAAGAGAAAAGGTTTCTTCTTTTCCATGCTATCAATGGCCTCATTTTCTTTCCATTTCATGCCAGATTCTCAGGTGGGGAAAATTCATTGTCACTATTCAGATAATTATTTTATTCACCCCACAGGGCAGTGGGAAATTTTCTCATCCATTTATGAAATAGGGTCATGAGTTCTGTGGAGCTTAGGTGTTGATGGAGAATAATTCACCTAGGAAAAGAGAAGAAAGTATGAGGTTAAATAATCAAGATTTTTTAAAGGAGAAATATATGAGTCAAATGAAAGATTAGTGAAATAGTTGCCTAGATTTTTGTCTTGTTCTGAAAAGAGTTTAGCTCATAACTTTTGATTTGGAAGGAACCTTAAAAACCATTTAGTCCAACTCCCCCATTTCATAGATGAAGAAACTGAGGCCTGGAGAAGTAAAAGGGATTGCCCAAGGTCATACAGATGTTAAACGTCAAAGTCAGGAATTAAACCCGGCCATCTGACTCTAAAGGCAGCCTTCTTTGCAGATATAAGAACAGAGAGTTTATTTTTAATGTGCTTCTAGGCTTATGCATAGTTCAGAGAGTTAAAACTTGACAGGGATCTTAGAAGTCCTACTCCCTCATTTTACAAATGAGGAAATTGAAGCCCATAAACACTAAATGACTTGCCAAGGGCAATACAGGCAGCAAGTGGCAGAGCCAGGATTCAATTCTGATATCAACTACTGTGATCTACTAATTGCCCCAGCAATGCTGAAAGTTTTCCTTTGGATACAAAGCTTTTCAAATGAAATATTTCTCTGATGGTGGAAAAGTTATGTGCTTCCAGATGCTGTATGAATTTGTCCAAGTCAATTTAGCAAATATTTATTAAGTGTCTACTGCATGCTGGGTACTGTACTAGGTACTAGGGATGAAATGAAGCCAAAAATAAAAGTCTCTTCCTTTAAGAGATAGACATTTAAGTAAATGCAACTTGTATACAAAATAGTACAAAGCAACATCAAGGGAAGGAACAGTAACTGGTGGGGGAGGGAGAGGGAGAAATCAGGAAACACTTGTGATTTGAGGATCCAGGTCATAACTGAAATCAGAAATCGCACTATATCACCACCATACCCACTCCTATGACAGTGGAGGGGAAAATAAATGATGCAAAACCCATATTTTCCACAAAGGAACATAAATAAATAAAATAAAAATTATAGCATTTTAAGGTTTGTGAAACACTTTATAGTTTTAATTCATTTTATTTTCACAATTATTCTAGTGATAGATGCAATTATTTTCCTCTGTTTAGACACAAGGAAACTGAGACTCAGAGAGGTTAAGTAATTTGCCCAGAATCATGCAAGTAAGTGTCTAAGGCAGGATTGGAACTCAGATCTTCCTGACTCCAGGTCCTGCACACTCTATCTCCTAGTCACCTAGCTACCTCAAAACATCTTATATCACTAGGAATCTTTGCTGGATTTAGTTATAGTCCTGAGAGCATATATAAAATATCAGATGGCCACAGAGTTCAAGGCTGTCCACTGGCAAGGAGAATTATGCTTTTAGTTTTGTTTGGTAACTTCAAAGTAGGGCATTAAGCAGAAAAGGTAAGTCTATCTCTTTACAAAAAAAGAGAGTGAGAAATCTCTAGACATCGAATAGGATGTTTCTATTTGCTTCTTTTTTCTGAGTAAAAGGGTGTAGGATTCTATAAGGATACCAATGAAGTGCTGAATTAGGTAAGGGCAGGCTTTTACTTACATTGTTTTAATAAATCTATTTTCAGTGTGCTTGTTCAAAAAGTTCTCCTTTAATGCATAAATACATTTTAATCTTGATATTGAGTACTCCTAGTTTTATGGGCACATCTGTGGCCATGCCATGCCATGTTGCCATGGTTTTATTTTTTAAAAGAATTTAATAAAAAGCCATTGAGATATTTTATAACTTGCACATCCTTTCTATGAAATGGTTCATGAGAGAATTAGGTTAAGTCAAGTGATAGGCCTCTCTTGAATACCTAAAACATTAAGAAGAGGGGGATTTAGAAGGGTAGATTTCATCCATAAAAATAATAATAGAATCTGAAAAAGAGAAGTTGTGGGAGTATGATTTACTCTAAAATAAACACTCCTATTAAATAAAAATTCAACTCACCAGAATCTATATCAAGTTCCTTGTTTTGGTCACAGAGAGTCTAATTATGCTTTGATTCATTCTTCTTGCTTCAGAATTCCAAAAGAGCCATTATTTCATGTTTGTGGGCCCTCCCTCCAGTGATGGAGATCAATTGCAATTCTCTCTGTACCTTAGTGAATGGTCTTCATGGCTTGTGACAAAACAATCATAACAAAAAACAAACCAAAAATAAAATAAATGCGGCCTCCAGCTTGGCAGGAATGCTAGAGATTGGGATTTACTAAGCCAGTCTTTAACAAAGGGGTCCCCTCCACATAAGAGGAGGACTTCAGTGAGTGCAAGAGTTTCTTGTAATTGTGATTTGAGGATCCAGGTCATAACTGAAATCAGAAATCCCACTATATCACCACCATACCCATTCCTATGACAGTGGAGGGGAAAATAAATGATGCAAAACCCATATTCTCCACAAAGGAGCATACCCTGAACAAAGAGAGTGGGTAATAAAATTGTAAATCCATATACCATTCCAGCAGTAATTCAAAGTTCTGTGATCTATTCACTTCCGTTATTGTCTCTGGGAGCTTGGTTTGAATCAACTTCACAGGCAGCCCAGGCAAATATATTTGACTCCAGGTGGATAGAAGAATAAACACCTCCCACGAGATTTGGCTCCAAGATAATTGAGTGAATGAGGATGATTTAAAAGCTCATTGAGGGAGTCAGGTAGTGGACAACATAAGATTGGATCAAATCACATTTTATAGATAATAAATGGCCTAGCTGCCAGTCAAAATCCACTTAAGACTTTCAGAAGGAGTGAAAACAGGAACAGGAGATCATTTAAAAATGATGACCTGTCCCTTTTGGTAATTTTGTTTGGAGTTGGTCCAAACAGAAAATCAGGAGAAACCAATAGCTCGGAGCAAGGTGTAAGTAAAGCATTGAGGCAGATGTATGAAGGCTAGCAGAGAATGATGCTAACAATGATAATAATCATTACTCACATTTATATAAAGTGCATTAAGGTTTACAAAGTGCTTTCTGCACAACAGCCTAGTGAAATGGATAGTACAAATATTACTCTTCCCATTTTGCAAAGAAAGAAAGGAAGGCTTAGGGAGGGCGGGTGACTTGGAGAATCCAGCACATAGCTAAGTGTTGGAACCGTGATGAAAACCCAAGTCTGCTGACTTGAAACCCAGTATTCTTTCCATTACCACATATTCTGCTTCTAATATTCTGGTGTGCTTCCTTTGAATCACACTCAATTTCTTAGGAATAGCCTCTTGTTGGGGAATGCAGGTGAGTAGTCTTTAAAGTCAATTGGCAGAGAAAAAAGAGTGACCATTTTTACAATTTGTCCCAACTGGATGCCTGTTCATTCTAATCCTAATTAAATTCCAACTCCATCTTTAGCCTTTCCCAGAAAACATCAAGGGCTTGTCTCATGTATCGATTTTGTCTATCCCATCTCTCCTGCTATTGCAAATGGAAACACAACTTAAAAGAAATGTTTCCTAAGCTACAAAAACATCTATGGACCAACAGGATCAGACAGACCTATTTGTTGGGTGGAAGATGCACTGGTAGGGGAATGGTAACTTTATTTTGTTAAAATGTGGTAATGCATTTTGTTTTGACACAGCAGGGTTTCTATCTAGGTTTTATGAATTTAAAAAACTGATAATTTCATTTCACTATAATTAGTTTTCTTTGTATTTTATTTTGTGCATTTAAAAACATTATTCTGAGAATACATCTATAGGCTTCATCACATTGCCAAAGGGAATCTGTGATACAAAAAGTTTTGAGAATCCCTGCCTAGAGTCTCTTGTTATCTCTGTTCCCAACCTGCTGGTGACCCCCAGGATCAGATTTCTTAGCTCCTCTAGAACCACTGAGCACCACTGGAGAAAGTCAGGAAATAGATGCTGATTTCAATTGATACAAATTTCTGGTGCACAATTTCTTCTGGGCCCTTACTGCAGCAAGGCAATCTTTCTATTATACTCTTATTGACTCTATCTAATTCTTTGCAACAATTGTTCCAACCTTTTTCCTATGCCCTCAATCCCCCAACTATACCACTACCACCTCCTATTTTACTTAGAAGAAAAAGCACTGTATTTGGAGTCAAAGGGTTTGGATTTGAAACCAAGTTGTGCTGTTTGTTCTCTTGTGTAAATTTAGACAAGTTAAATAAAATGAAGGTTTGGACTACATCATCCTAAGCATCCTTCTTGGCTCTAAATATAAATTTAGGATTGAGATGGGAATATTCTTAATTCCTCTCCTCTATTCCTTAAAATTTCTTTCTGTCAACACCGGCTTTCTTCTAGTTACAGAAAAATAAATATCCAAATTCTATTTACTATAGAATTCAGAATACGACTGCTATTCAGAGGTAAATGACAGCGGAGCAGTAAGGTTTTTTGGGGGGTTGGTCAATAAGCACCATGAAGGCAAAGGTGTGGGCTATGACTGCTTCATCCAAATTCATTTGTATGCCAAAGGTGACCTTAAGAGGGAAGTTTTATTATCCCAGCCTCCACACAGCAACTAATAGGTTTGAGAGGTCCTAATTATGGAAGTGACAAAAGGTACAAGGAATTTCCTTATCCTAAATCAGATAGCTGTCTGAAACTTTAATCAACTAGACACAGTCATTCAAAAGAATAAACAAAGTAAAATAAAATAAAAAATAAAAGAATAAACAATTTTAATCTGTTTTATTCTGCTAGCTTTGGTTGGCTGCTGCCTGACCAGGATTAGTTAGCTCATAATACCAGTTATGTGTTGAAAGAACTATAGCTGTCTCAGTTAGGATTAGATGTTCTAACCATTGTAACCCAACTAGTGGTAGAAGAGAGCAGCAGCTGGCCCTAAAGGGCCTAGATAGCTGGACCTTATTGAATAAAGTAGCAGTGAATATCTCAACAACCCAGAGATAAACAGATGTGCTATGGGAAGTGCTATCTTTCTAAATCACTAAAGTTAATCTTTCTCCTTGCATCTTCTTTGTTCCTGCCTTTTCCAGGACCTCCCTCCAATAAATACCTTTCTCATATATCTTCAATTTCTCCTTCTCTAGTAGTTCTTTTCCAACTATGCTATTGTGAACCTTGTGTTTTATTCATCTCCAGGACTGTAAGCCTATGAAGGCACAAACTATCATCTTGTCTGAATTTTGTATCTCTCCCACCATTTCTTGCAGAGAACTCTTGCTAAATATGTTGGCTGAATTAAAGGGACTTGATAGTCACCTGCATGGAGGTGACAGATGAATTCCTGAGATTAAGTGTTTCTGCCTGTGATAAATGAAAGTCCATTTGAATTTCACAAGTTTTATCTTTCACAAAGGCAATCAAATCTCAACAAATATACTTTTATCAATCAATAAACAAGTGTTTATTGACTTCGACTCTGTTTTCATAATTACACTAGTTGACAAATTATGAACTAACAGATGAAAGACAGAAGCCAAGCTATTAGCTTCAAGAATGGAAGGCTAAACAGATGTACGTAAAGTGTAAACAAATGTACAAATTTGATAAGTCTATAGCTATTGACCATTGGCTAGTACTTCCTTTTATATATCTTTGATTGATGGATATTAATCCAGTAGTATATAAGCTCCTTGAGGGCAAGAACAATGTTTCCTTTTGTCTTTGTATTACCAGCATATAATACATTGCCTTATGCATAGCAAGTACTTAGAAAATGCTTGTTGGATTGGAATTCTCAACATTTCCTCAGTTAGTACCATAATAAATCAATCAAGGGAGACATTAGTTTGAAAGCAATGTACTTAGAGGTTAAACTAAGAGAAATAATAAACCAGCACAGAATCAAGATGGAAGATGGATTCAAGGGCAAGTACTTAATACAAAAGTATAGCAGACTCTGGTTAAGAGTAGTGTTAAGAGAAAGGATTGTTGCTTGGGGTAGAACGAATGTTGATAAAAATGCTAAAGAAAAGGCAGAATTGTTTAGTTTTTATTTTTCTCTTGTTTTCTCTGCCAGAGAGCATGCTCTTGGGCTTGGAAAGAACAAAAACTGACGAACAGGGAATAGATATGTATGGAGAGTCAGAAAGCACCTAGCTGCCTTCAATGAGTTCAAGTTACCTGACCTGGAAGAACAACATCCCTCACCCGCTTGTTCTATCACCAAGGCATCAATGAATGCCTTGCTGAACCTCAGTTCTGGGTTACTTACCCTAGTATCTGCTTTCATGTGCTGTTTGATGAGGCTAGAAAAAGCCACCTATCCATGATGATTGTGTCTACTCTTTATTTCAGTTATCAAATATCAACTGGGCCCTCATTTCAGTATGGCAGCCCTTTTACCCTTCCTGATTGACTCTCTCAAACTCTCCACAATTGCTCAAACTTTTTATGCCACTTTCTCCCCCTTCCTACTCATCTGAAGCTCTTGCCTCCTACTTTAATGAAAAGAGATCTGCCATGAGCATCTTCTTTTGTTTTACTCCACATTTCAAAGCCCCTCTATATACATTCACCCTACCCCACCTACCCTACACTTCTTTTTTTCTTTTATTCCAAACTTTGAAGATGTGGTGGTCCTTCTTGTCAAGGTAAATTCACCTTTATGTGTGCCCTTGATATATTACCCCTTCTGCCTCCCCGTTTCTCTATCTCTCTTTTGCCCCTCTGTCTCTTCCCTTTGCTTCACCCCCCCGACACACACATACCCCCCATCTCCAATATTTCTCTTTATCCATTAGCTCCTTCCCTGCTATCTAGAAACACGCCCAGATACTCCCATCCCAAACAAAAAGTCATTTCACTTAACTTTGCCGTCATCTCTGAAAACAAGCATCCTACATCTCATCTCACTTCCACAAACAGATTCTAGAAAGGATGGTCTAAACTCATTGTCTCCATTGCCTTACTTCTCACTTAGTTCTCAACCCTTTTAAATTGGATCTCTGACTCCAGCCACTCTAATGAAAGTTCCCCTTTGGTTACAATGATATTTTATTTCCTAAAGCCAATGGCCTTTTGCCTCCAGTCCTCATTCTACTTGACTGCTCTTCAATTTTAGGACATTGTTGATAAATTCCTTTTCCTGGGTACTCCATCTTCCTTTGATTTCACATATTCTCATAATTTTCCTGCTACTTCTAACTCTTTTCAATTCTCTTTCCTGGCTTATCTTCTTTCTCAGGCCCATTTAGCATGGGTGCTTCCTCAAGCTCTGTCCTGAGTCCTTAAATATTCTTTCTCTGTACCTCCTGGTATTATCAACTCCAATGGGTTCAACTATCATCTCTTTGTAGATGATAACCAAATCTATACATGAAGTCATAATTTCTCTGCTAAACTCCAGTCCCGTTTATCCCACCATCTGCTGGACTTCTAATTGGATGCTACACTGACATCTCAACCTGATCCCATGTTTAAAAAAAAAAAAAGGAAAAAAAAAACAACTCATCAACTTCTCCCCTCTACCCACCCTTACTCCAATCTTCCTCATTTTTGTTAAAGATGCTACCATCCTTCCATTTACCTAAGTTGCTATCCTTAGTGTCATCCATGAGACTTGTCTTTCCCTCACTCTCATATCTGATAATTTACAGAGTCTCATCAATTAAAAGGTTTGGTTAATGAATAGATGGATGAATACTCTTCATTTTCAGACAAGCAACAACTTCTTTTGACTGTCTTTTATGCAGAGCTGTAAAGATACTGTGGGGGAAATATAAAGGATTGAAGATAAAATTCTTACTATTGATAAACTTATTATCTAGACTGGAAAATTACATACCCACAAACTATTCAACAATATTTACAGAGCAATGGAATTGCATTTCCTTATGGAAAGGATGAGATAATATGAAGGACTGGATTATGTCATTTTCAGGGTTCAGTCAGAGTGGTGAAGTAGAAAAAGAGTACATTTATCTGCATCGATGTGGGACTACATTCAAGCTTTCCTAGTATGAGAGCCATTTCCCCCCTCTTTTTTCTTTTTACTAATTCCAAAGAAAAGATATTTTCTATATCCAAGAGCTAAAATGAAAATGTAACTGAAAATACAGTGGTCCTACATTATGAAGGTAGCCCTGAAATCTTAAAAGGGACTCTTGACTTTTATGTATATTCATGAGAGAAGAGAGCATGTTTATTTCAAGGAACTTAAATACAAGATAAATGATGGGGTAGCAAGAATGCACCTGAGTTCTCTAAATGACTTTGAGCCAGCTGTTCTGGATAAATTATACCCTTGTGGTCTTCAGGAACTTAAATATATTGGTTATATTTGAAGAATCATGTAGAATGCAAAAAGTGCTACAGGATTAGAGATTTCCCTAATTTTCAAAAAGGAAAAACAAGTGAATTTTACAAACAATAAGTCCATGAAATTGATGTTGATTCCTAGAAAAATTCTGGAATGAATAAATGGCTTGCAAGAACTCAGAAAAGAAAAAGAAAGAAAAGCAATGATTGTTAGGAACCAGCATAGGTTCATTAACAAAAAGTGGTAAGAGACAAATCACATTTCATTTTAGATAGGGTTACTAGACTGGCAGGTGAAGGTAAGGTCCTTAGAAGCTTAATGAATGTTTGTTAAATAACCAAATGAATGAACTCAGTCATGGTAGAATCCCAGAGATACAGTATGAGAGTTCACAGAGTACCACAGTGAATATACTATAAGAAGCATAGTAGAAACAACTAGCAATTTACAGATAATAATATTCAAGGAAAAAACAACAATGAAACCCATGGTCTTAAAAGTGTAAATGCAAATACACAAAATACAGGTAATAAACTTATCAACTGGAGGCTTTAATGTAAGGAGGTAAATTTGACCTCATAGGTATCTCTGAGACTTGGTAGAATGCGATTCATGACTGAAATAGGACTCTGGAAGGGTATGACTTTGGAAGGGTATGAAATGGTATTTTATGATATGCAGAATGACCTGAGAATAGCATAGAATGTGGATGAGGATCCTTGGAAACAGAAGTAAAAGTAGTGTTATTATGGAGAAATACTAAAGATTAGGTGGAGAAAATAGATGAGGAATTCAAGAACTACATTATAAGCCTCCTTGGGAAATATGATATAATAATGAAGGGGAACTTTAGATATATTAGACAGCTAGGTGGCCTAGTGCAGTGGTATCAAACTCAAATAGAAATGGATCTTACATATGCCTTAGAAAACCAAAAATTAACATTATCTGTTATATTGTATTATTTTTATTTATTTTGTTAAACATTTCCCAATTACATTGTAATCTGATTTAGCTACACTGGAGAGTTTAACTCTGATCTAGTGGATAGAGTGTTGTTTGTGCTTTGTTCTTGAAGAGGACCAATGAAATCAGGATGGTGATATCTTAACTTGCAAATGAATTGGATTTAAGTGAGGCAGAGCCCTGCAAAGTCATCAGCCTCGCTCTCTCCTCCAGGGACATCTGAGTCCAGTGGCAAGACAGACATAGGTCAGAATGACTGGAGATGACCCCAGATGCAGTAGGAGAACTTGTCCTTTTAAGCTAATGTCTTTCCCAGATCTCAGTTTCTCTGAGGCAACGCCTATTCAGTAAGTTCAGTAAGAAATGAGGCAAAAGACAATAGTGAGAAGGTAGAATTATTCCAATCCCATTTTGCTTCTCTTTTCTCATCCAAGGAAAATGACCTTTTAACTGGGAAGGGTAGAACAAAAATGGTTAATAGGAAGTTCATATCCTAAGTAAAGGAAATGGTTAGAGAATTCCTAGTTACTCTTCATAAATTTATCCTAGGATGCTTAAGGAATTGACAGATATGATTGCTGAATGATTTGGAAAGCTCATGGAGAATAGAAGATATACCACAGAAATGGAAGGTCCTGATTTGCAGAAAAGGGAAGAAGTCAGAAAACTTCAATTTTTTTGGCAAAAGTCTAAAATGCATTATTAAATTAATAGGTTATGAGAAATGGAATCAGTAATCTCTAAAAAGCCAGCATAGCTTGGGCAAGAACGTCATAACAGAATAACCTCATTTTCTATTTGAATAACTAGATTATAGATCAGGAAAATACTTCAGATATACCTAGATTTTGATAAAGAATTTAATGACTTTCATTTTATCCTATGTATGAGATGAAAGGATATAGGCTAGGTACAGTTAGGTGGGTTCAGAACCCAAATCAGACCCAAAGAGAAATTTATAATAGGTTGATGCTACCTTGGAGATGAATCTCTTGAGAAATTCAACTAGAGTTGGTTCTTGGCCCTAGCTGATAAACAGGTATTTTTTTTAATCAATCACTTGGCATAAATAACATAGAGCTCAAATGTGCAGATTAAGTGAAATTGGGAGGGTAACTGACAGATGACAAAAATTAATATCCAAAAAGATCCCCCACATATATGAAAGAAATTGGTAAAGATAAATACAAAGAGCTAGAAGAAAGCTCAGAGGCCATGTCAGTCACTCCCCTCCCCCATTATATAACTGATGACACTGAGATCTAAGGAGGTCATAGGAGTCACCCAAGAATCACAAAGTAGTAAGAATCAGAGACATGAATTTGAACCCAGGTTCTCTGACTCCAGACCCAGTGGACTTTCTGCTACATCATACTGTCTTATTTGTGTCAAAAAATCAGCCTCACAAATAGAGTATCAGGGAAGGTGAGCTACAGAACTAACATTGGAAAAAGACATAGGGATTATAATTGACTAGATTGCAAGGTCAAAAGTGAGTCAACTGTGTGATATATTGACTCATTGTGATAATATGATATGTAATATGTGTCCAATCCAACTTGGTCTGCGTTAAGAGAAGCCTAGGATTCAGAATTAGGTACGCAACTGTCCTTGACTATACTATGTCCTTCTGAGACCACCTCAGGAGTTTGTGTTCAGTTCTGTGTGTCCACAAGCTGGAGTACATTCAGAGGAGGGCAAGTAGAATAATGGGATAGACAGTGATATGTCATGGGAGAATCAGTTTTAGAAACTAGGGATAGTTAATCTGGAGAAGAGAAGGCTTATATGGGGGACATAATTGTGGTCCTCAAATGTGAAAGAAAGGTTATCATGTGAAAGGATTAGATTTATTCTGCTTAGTCTGAAAGGACAGAACAAGGAGCAAATATAAAAGTTCCAAGGAGGCAGATTTTAGCTTAACATGAGGAGGAAACTGCTAACCATTAAAGTTGTCCCAATATGGAATGAGTTGTCTTGGGCTGTGGTTAGTTTGTTATCACTGATAGTCATAATAGTAATATAAATTACAATAGCAATAAAAAAGAATATTAACTCTTTTTCGAGTGTGCACACACACACAAATTATGTATTTTTTTTCTTAGCTGTTACACTACGGAGTATAGTGAATAGAGTGCTGAGTCTGGAGTTGGGAAGACCTGAGTTCAAATCCAGCCTCAGACATGTATCGGCTGTGTGACCCTAGGCACGTCACTTAACTCCTGCCTACTTCAATTTCCTCATCCATAAAATGGAGATAATAGTATTACCTATCTCACAAGGTTGTTGTGAGGATTAAATGAGATAATATTTATAAAGTGCTTAGCACAGTGCCTGGCATATAGTAGACATTTAACAAATGCTTGTTTCCTCCTTTCCTGTAAGCCTCAACATGTATTTCTCTAGATTCTCTTATCTTAAGACTTCTCCCATCATAATCCACCCTCCACACAGTTACCAAAATGATTTTCCTGAAGTGCAGGTGTGATCATGTCTCCCTCCTATACAAACACATAAACAGACACGCCACTTCACAAACTCCAGTATCTCCCCTTTACCTTAAGGATCAAACATAATTTCCTTTGTTTGACACTTAGAGTTCTTCACAAGCCAGCCCCTTCCTCTTTTCCCAGTCTTCTTCCCCTTCATCCCCTGCCTCACATTTTGTGATACAGAGATACTGGCCTCCCTGCTGTTCCACACACAGGATATTCCATCTCCCATCATCTCTCATCTCTGTGCCTTGGTAATGGCTGTTCTGCAAGCCTGGAATGAACTCTCTCCTCACCTCTGCCTTCTGGAATCAAGACTCAGCTCAAGTGCCACCCTCTTCAAGAAGTCTTTCCTGATCGTCCTAGCTATTAGTGCACCCCCTCTGAGAACCACTTTGTATTTTAAACCTATGCAATATATACTTGTGTATGTGCCCATTGTTCTCCTGTTAGAATGTAAACTCCTTGATGGCTTCTATCTTTGTATTCCCAACACTTAGCACAGTGCCTGGCACATAGTACACATTTAATAAATGCTTGTTGATTGCACAATTGATTCATTGATAGATTTCACTGACTTTTTTGGACTGAACTAAACAGCAAACTCCATTGAATAGAAGCTTCTGGGGCTTCATAGGACTCCTTGTTCCATTTAGAATTGCACTCATGCTACTTTGGAGAATCAGAAATGAATGTTAAACTGTGAATTTTCTAGGCAAGAAACTGGGAGAATGAACATTTTAAGACAAAATCCTATTACGTTGTTTCTGGTTAAGCTGGTAGAAGAAGTAGCATGGTATAGGATATAAAGAACCATCCTTGGAATCAGGAAAACCAGGATTCACATGAACTAGTCTCTGACATAAACTGATTGTGTGACCTCAGGCAATTTTCTAAAAAGGTGTTGCCTTTCTGCATTCGTGGAGGAAGTTTCCCCACAGGGCTGAACATAAAGAAAAAAAAGTCTATCTATCTATATCTATATATCATATGGAAGGAAAACAGTCTCAATCTCTAGCTGTTTCTTAATATTATTAAGGAATGTTGTTGGCCAAATCATGCAGAGAAATCTCAGTAAGTTTTTTTTAAACTCACTGGATCTCAGTTCATGAGCTTGAGGCTGTTCCTTTGGCATACTACTGGGGAAAGGGGTCATAGAGCAGTGAATAAAAAAGGTGGAGGAACAGGACATGATGCTACTCCAAAGAATTCAAGGATTACCCTTGCTTATGACAGAAAGCTTCCAATGAGGATGACAACTATGCCCTTACTCATTCAGCTCTAAGTTGAATGAAAAGCCAATTCGAATTCAGATAGCCCCCAAACACAAAGAAGCAGCAGTTTAACTTTAAAATCTTTTCCATTTATCGGCTTAAATTAGGCCTTACTATTTTCATGTAAACATAAATGTAAACACAAACATTTATTCTGACGACCTTTTATTACCATCAAAGTATAAATTGCCTTAATTTTTCCTGTATTGCCTAAAGCCCACAAATATTTGTGTAAAGGAGAGTCATGTAAAAGAAAATGTAGCACACTTTTTCATATAGGTTTTCTCACTAAGAATGTATTTCAAACCTACTGTGAATAGCTAGTAATGATTATTATAGAATCACAGAATTGGAAAATTATAAGGGACTTCAGTGACCATTCCATCCAATCCATATCATATTAAAGTGAGAGGAATGTGAACACCCCAAAACTTTTTTATTCAAATCTTCTAACTTGGGAAGGCACTATCAATGTAAATGATTATTACTGAAGTTTGGTATTTTCTTCTTTGCCTCTGATAACCTGTGATTAGTGTGGAAAGAACACTAGACTTAAAGAGGAAAAATCAGGCTGCTAGTTTTCACTCTCCCAAGTAGGTCATATATAGGGCACCTTACTTGGGTAAGTCACTGTTCTCATTTCTTCCCTGCTTCACAAGATTGTTGTGAATGAAATGTCTTCCAACTGTAAAGGGTTCTCATAATAGTGAGCTGATAAAAATCTTGATCATATTTAATTTTTTCTAGTACATTGATGAATCTACTAAGTCCTTATACTTTATTACTGGCTAATCAACAGCCACTGAATTAAAGAGAAGTATTTGGTAGTTAATTGTTCAGAATTAAGGAGCTAGCTGCCTACAATGTGTAACTAGGAATGAGAATCCTAGAAGTGACCATGCCCACAAGTGAGCTGACAAAGAAGTAGCCACATTGTAAGTGTCACACTCAAGTTGCAACTTGTTACCAGAGAAAAGAAAGGAATTCCTACTTTAAATTATACCTATATTAAATACTTTCAAATTCTAGGCTTTGGTAGGGGCAAATGCTAACATGCTTTGCCAGAATCAACATGTCCAAGTCAGTATTGGATTTTTATATCAAATTAGCCAATGTTTTATCTAAAAATCAGACAAATCAGACTTCGATCATTCTCTATGGGGGGTAAGAAAGTTTCCGCAGTCATTATGGCATAAAGGGATATATAGTTTCTCCACATTACTATGGCTATGTTGTTTAGAATGAAAATGAATGCTATATAATAAAACAGAGTTGACTCTGGAAAAGATAAAGATAAAGGGAAGGGCCTATGGAAACTTCAGAAAGTGAGATTAGTGTGTTTCTGAAAAAAAGGAAATTTCGTATTCCTTAGGGAAAGAAAAAAATAAAGTGTTATCAGAATAAAAGAGACAAACTGCTAAGTCAATGCAACATCAATTTTATTAGAAGAACTGTCCAAGATTTCCAAACCAAACTCTTTGATGTTTCATAGGTTGGCTGTAGAATTAACTTAGGACGTGTGTTCTTCCAAGTAAATGTTTCTTGGTTTCTTGATGTACTAGTTTCTTAGATTCTTTATTTCTTAGTTTTAATAGTCATTTAGACATAGAGATACATCAATTAGGTATATATTAATTAGATATACATCTATTGAGTATATATTTATCAGTTGTTAACATAGCCACTTTAACATTCAATAGAGTATATTGTTTATAAATGCACACAAGATATGATGAATTTCAATGGATTTTATCTAGTTATCATATACTCTCGATTGAATTACTGTATCGGGGTCCTTTACTTGTCCCTTAGTGTTACATGATACTTGGTGTTTCAATGTAAAGTAGGCACCCTTTCATATGATTTTGTAACATTCTAGGCTTTTTAGCAAAAACCAAACAGGTTCTACTGGAGGTAATCTCTTCCATTCAAATATATATGCTTGTATATTATTTGTAGTTACAATAATTTAGGTATTATTCTAATTACCCTGAATAACTTTTGAGTCATGTTCCAAAATAGTCTTGAGTTATGGAAATGGCTTTTCATTTAATATGTTTATGTCTTAATTTTCTAGGCTAACAGCTGAGAAATGGTTTAGTTTTCATTTACATGCAATGTTACATCAGGTTCTAGTCAATTAGTGGCAAATTAAATCTTCTTTTAAAGTCATGGATATTTAGGTGGGTACAAAGACCAGTCTGAACTGGCAAGAAATAATCTCTCTCTCAAAAAAAAAAAACCCTTCACATTCTGAATGCTGACTTTGTATCTCCTATCCAGTAGTCTATGCAGTTCCAAAGTTAATGGACTCTTTTTCGGTTGGCCCACTGTCTCTCCTTTACAGGGTGCAGAATAACTAATGAGAGTAGTATATGATTACTATATATGCTGATAATCAAGTTGTTGTTAAATATTCCATTGAAGTAAATATAATCTATGTCTTATATATTCCTATGTTTGTTTCACAAATATGTTACACAACCGTAAGTATTGAGACTTTGGATAGAAACAGCTGATACAAGTAAATCCAAAGTCTGAACATTCTGATCTTAACTGCCATCACAGCCACAACCAAAACAGCAAGACAATCTAGGCAAAGCCACACATCCTAGAGGAGGAGAGGGTTACAGAATTGTGTGACAGGTTGTGCTTGGTGTTAAAACAGCTGTCACCTGGGTTCTGTAACCCTCACCCACTTCAGATCCTCTTCAGACCTCTTCTTCCTCCCCAGGAGCCTGGGAGGCCTCACCACCGGCTTGCCTATGAGATGTCTTGGAGTCATCCGTATTCATGGTGGACATAGCGATGGTCTCGTAGTCTTCGTTACGGGACCTGAAATCACAGAAACGAAAGAGAGCCTGCAAATCTTTCTGGAAATTCTTGTTAAGGAATCCATAGAAGACAGGGTTGACACAGGTGGAAATCATCGCCGTCAGGTGGCACAGGAGGAACAGCAGGTTGTGGTGGCAGATGGAGATCAACTTGTGGTTCCAGTCAAACACCGTGTTAAAGATGGTCAGAGGCATCCAGCAGATGGCAAAGGCCACCACAATGGAGAAAAGCATCACATTGATCCGGCGGGCTTCCTGGGCTCTATGCTTGTTCTCTCTGATCCTGTCCATCATGTCATTCCTCTTCTTCAGTCGAATATAGATCTATAGGAAACGAAACAAAAACATAGAAATGTTTTTTAGCTCAGGTTAAAGACCCATTTAGTAGAATTAAGGGAAAATGTAGATTAAAATAAATGTTAAGAGGATAAAAGTATTTGTTACCTTAAGGTAGCAGACAAGAATGAACACCAGAGGCCCAAAGTACTGCAGCACCAAGAGAATAGTGGTGTAAGATAGCCTGTGCACATTAGATGGGAACAGATCGAAACAAACATACTTGTCCTTGAAGGTTGGGACAGTGACATTGTGGAATGGCTCATCAGTCAGCACCTGATAAATCACAAAAGGCAGGGAGGCAGCCACAGAGAGGAACCAGATCAGGGCAATTGCTAAAAATGCATGGACATTAGTCGGTCTCCATCCTCGGGGGTTGACTATAAGCTGATGGCGCTCCAAGGCAATGAGAACCAAAGAGAAAATGGAGACAGTGATCGAGACACATTGCACAAAAGGATTTAGTTTGCACATGGCCTCACCAAAGATCCAGTGATCCATTAATGTGTAGACAAAAGTGAAGGGCAGACATACAAATGATACCAGAAGGTCAGAAAGGGACAGATTAACAATGAGAATGTTGGTCACATTTCTCAGCTCCTTTTGCTTTAGGATGATTCCTATCAAGGCCAGATTTCCAGAGACCCCCAGGAGTATGACAATGCCATAAGCTAATGCCATTGTAAATACCATGGTTACAGGTACACGGCATTTATTCTCTTCAATGGGTGCATATGGGGGGTGGGTGTCTGTATGGTTAAGAAATGACTCATTGAAAAAAGAGGGAAAAAATGTGTAATTCATTTTGTCACTAATTGATTATCTTTCTTTAAAGAATTTCAATCTTAATGTAAAGTGTGTTTACAAAAACTGGCTGTGAGCTCTTCATTTTCCTCAGTAACTTTGCATAACCTGTAAAGAGAAAGTGTACAAATTTGTTACTAATTTGGATTTTGTGCTTGGTAGTCATGCCAAAGAATGTCTTCTGCTTTCCCCCTCCCCCCTTTTTTAGAGTCAGTGTTTAAGTAAACCAAGATCATGTAAATACTTGCACCCATATTCTTTCAAACAGGAGTTTGCCTTTTGCACACTAATTGTTTGTGTTCCTTTTCTTTGGGGGCAGGGGGTGCGACAAAGGCCATAATGCTACCTTTTCTTTTTGTTTGTTTGTTAGGTTTTATTAGTATGAGTTGCTTTAATGGTTGGTACAGTAGATTCTGGGATTTGGGTTCAAGTCTCATTTATATCTTGTGTAACTTGGACAAGTCACTAAACTTCTACGGTGTTTCATTTCCTCATCTGTAATGTGAGGGGGTTTTGACCTCTAAGATCCCTTTTTCCTAAATCTATGATCCTAAATCTCGAGGGGAAAATGGTAAAGGTGGAAGAAATAAAGTATATTATTACCTATTATGATTGTTGTCAGTAAAAGGGAAAGTGTATGTGGCATGCTCTGTGGTCAATAATTATTTTTTTGTATTGAATGAAAGTGTGTATCAATGAGAACATTTTTGTATACCGTACCTTTTAGCACTTGTCCATCTTGCTGATTAAATCAACACCGATACTGAGTTAAAGGTGAATCTTCAACTCAGGATAATTTCAGAGAGAATTATCAGGAGAAGCAGAAAGAGTGGGAGGGGAAGGGACATATTTCACCTTCCTGTAAGAAAATGACATATACATTTAGGGGAAAACAAACAAGAGAAATAGGGACAGGGTGGGGAAATGGAGGGAGGTGGGAAGCTCTATGAAAATCCATGACTTTAAATCAATTAAACTCCATGATGTAATTAATCCCTTGGAAATAAAAAATTTAAAATTTTTAAAAATAAAATTACTTATAATCACAAGTTGCTAAGTCATCCTGAATTTTACAGGGGCCATTTTTAATGAATACCCAAGCTGGACAGTTCACCGTTTACTTATTTAGGAAAGGAAAAGATAACAGCAAAAATAAATTAGTGTGCAAAATTGGGGCTACTGTATTAGTTATATAATAGTCTGTTACTTCATTGTAGGAGGGAGAACCAGCTCAGCTGACAGTTGATTATGAACAACCAAAAAAAGACAAGTATTTACTGTAGCAACCAAAAAAACAAAGAGATAGACAGTCATGATCCTTTGAAGCTGAAATTTGAGGAGATTTTACAAAATACCAACTGAACTTTATCTAACAAATTATAATTCTCCATCTGGGAACCTCGGACTCTGTAAACTCCAGGCCTGTTGCCTGTATGCACACCACACAAATTAAACTGTTTCAGCAGACCCTGTAAATTTGTCAATTCATTTTCAAGCCATAAAATGAAAAGAAACATCTCTTACAGTACCAGCCTCCCGACCCCTCACATTATTCTCTTCCTTCATGATCCCTTTAGCAGCCCAAAAGAAGAACAAATACATTGAGCACAAATAATTCACTCACCCATCAAAAGGTAAAAACAGGTGACAACTCACCTGAGCGCTTGTTTTCTGGTTTTTTTTTTTTTTTTTTTTTTGGAGAGCTGAGGTCTCTGTGATGACAGGGATGACACCAATGACAACAGGATAATCAGGAGGGGTGTCAGATCTGGGAAGAAGGAAAGTTAAATTCTCTCTGCATGACCAAGATTAACCCTGAAAACACCTCTGGCCCATCTGGAAAAGAACACCACTGGGCTAAATATACCTGTTATATCACTCCCATTTTCATAGCATCCCCAGTGCCAATGCTAACCTGGACCATTCAGGAGGACACAATTTTTCTGGGTGGGGTGGAGGTGAATGGGGATAGACAGAAGCACTGGCCTTCAGGAAAATCTCTAGAAACATCAACACACTCCCCAACCAAGCTCTAAGTCCGCTATAGATGTCAGGTGACCAAAGTTGCTCCCAAAGCGCCCTCCATGCACTCGCAACCCAAACACTTGCTAAGTTGCTTAGAAGGGGAAGGCCCACAGACTCAGTTTCCCTAGAAGAAGTCAGGAAATGCTGCCCTTGGGTCTTAGAGAAACAAAAGAGAAATTTGGGCAAAGTGAAGTGCAAACTAAGAGCCCCGTTTAATCGCTCCTGGCAGTGTTTTCCTAAGTCCTTCCACCCCTGATATCCCTTCCTCACCCCCAGAGATCGGAAGAGATTTTGAACAACTTGCACAAACCTTCAGGCTGGACAGCTCAGGTCCTGGCCAGGACCAAGAGCAGCGTCGGGAACCCCCGAGCCCGGGAGTCAGCAACGCGCAGCTAAAAGCAATAAGGCAGATAGACCCTTAGGTTAAGGCTCAAAGAGACCCCAACTCCCAACTTCATTCCACTTTAGCTATCCCGCGGCGGTTCTCTAAATATCGTCAGTCTCCTACTCTCTCCCCCTCCCGCCTTGCCTTTCCTTATCCCGCCCGTCAGCCCCGCTCTCTCCATCCATCCCTTTTGAAGGGAGACGGGAGAGTTACCTCCTCTTGAAGAAGATCTGTCCAGCTCTTTCCAAGAGAAGAAGATGGTGAGGACTGGAGAAGGGAGTAGGGAGCCGGGGGTATTTCTTCAGTTCGGGAGCCTAAGGGAGATTGATGGACAGCCTTGGGAACGCCCCCTTAAAGCTGAACTCCTCCTTAGCCAACGAATCGCATGATGCTGCACCCAACAGTGGTGCCAGAAGATCCCGCAACAAACACCCCACTTCAAAGTACATATCAGGGAGGGGGAGGGCTGCCTAGGAATTCTGAAAGAGTTGCAACTAAGTAGAGAAACTATGTCGTCAGATATGAACATACATGAATACACGTAGGAGAAATGGGCACAAACCATCAACAGCCCCCGACTCAGACACAGCCAGGCAATTATTGGAAAGAAAATTTATGATTTTAATCAATTCTACTGTATTTCCATTTTGTTTGCAGGTCGATGCCACCTTGTGGCCGAAATTATGAAGAGCTGGGCAACTTGATGCGCATAGTAGAGTGTTTACCGACCGCAAAATCCAGGGGAATTGTCAGACGGATAATAGTAAATAAGATTTCTTTGCTTGCAATCGCACCTCTACATACCGTACTTCCCCTCGGCTGTCGAGCCCCAAACGCCTTTGGCTCTCCGAGGCTACCTCTCGGTCAAGGTCAGTAAGGCGCTCACACACACTGTGACCGCCACTTCCTAGCCGAGAAAACACCGGACCCTGGGAAGTAAGGGCAGTGGATCCAGGACAAGACATCTTTCTTTCCCTTAGACCGAGAAGGCCGAATTGACCCTAGGGCACACTCTTAGACGCAAAGTTAGGGCACCAACTTGATTTTTGTCCTTTAGCATAGGTGCTTTATTTTTTGGGGGGAGGGGTAGCACTGTATATAGAAGGGATCCCTCTCTACGCAGGAAGGGTTAACTCGCTCCTCCTGGGGTCTACAGTTACCAAGTATTGAGGAGAACCGAGCCGATTGTACTTTGAAGACACTTGAATCGGCAAAACCCTCCTAGTTGACAACCTGAAATTTCTCTGACTTAGCAGTGAGGCAACCACGGCAGGCTTTTGACAAGTCTTGATTCCAGTAGGAAAAGTCAAAATAATGTGTGTCTGCCATGCCGAAAATGAAGCCCTAATGCCCTATTACTAAAACAAACTACTAGGAAACCGAATTGTCAGAAAAGGCTGGCTGATAAAGACATTACAGCCCAGAGTGGCTTTCCAGACTCTGAGAAGCTGGCTCTGTTATAAAAATCCTCCCAATTTTAGTGGTTCTCTAACATCAAGTTTCCACTTCTATCTTCAAACCAGAAAAAAAAAAAGTTTCCAAGAGATATGGGACTCTTACAGCTTTGCATTGCTAAGACATCCTACTTGTCTTTTTAAGCCCAGTTCATAATTAAATAACTCTCTAAGCTTGTGTATATATTTTCAAAGACTAAGTCAGTGCAGTGCAAAATCAGCCAGGTCCCTCCAAGGTAGAAAGGCTTGTGGTCCCAGTCTCGGACTCTGGATCTCTCTTAGGAGGACCAGCCTACCTAACTAACAGAGTTCATAAAGGCTCTTCAACAGAAGGTTCATGACCCCTGGGTGATGACCTTTCTTATCCAAAGCATCTCATGATATTCATTAATAACGCATGGAAGAACTTCAATTTGTGCTCACCTGGAAAAAGCTCCCATCCTTGATGTACTGAAGATTTTCAGTAAGTAAATCTTTTTATGTAGATAATGATGTGTATGCATGCATGAACATATATGTGTGTATGTATATTTTTCACAAGAATCTCTCAGGTACAACAAATACATTTGTAATTGGACAAATCTTCATGCAGCAGAAAAATATGATTTTGTACAAATATGTGTGAATATAAAAATACATAAATCTAGAGATAAAATAGGAACTTTAAAAATCCAGGCAAGGGTTAAACAGGTAAAAAATCCTAGTTACAGTCATAAAAACCTTCATAGATAATGAAAAAAAAGAAAAGGATGTATTTGGGGACCCTTAAGTTTTCTAAGACTAGATGCTCAACTCTTCCATTTATTTTTTATTCTTCCATTACTCTTCCATTTATTTTTTCTTTCCTTAATTCATAGCTTCTAGGTTTTGAAGCAGTCTTACCCCAAATTTCGATCATTAAAAGGCAAGCATATTTCAACTGTAGTTTTCAGCTCCAAGGTATAAGTTTCAAGTGAAGTAATTTACTTATTTACTAAGAATGAAACTTTTTATGATATTTTGCCATATTTCTATAAATAATTGGGGTTCAAAAAGACAGTTCGGTGATTATTTAACTTTCTAGATATTTCAGTGGTGTTGAGAGGCACAGAGAAATCATTGCAGTGCTGTTCTTATCTTGCTATTTCACTGAAAGTGAATTTCTAAGTTCCATTCACAATTAAACAAAATGGATAAGTCTCTATTCCTGAAGTATCGATGTTAGAGATTGGTTCCATCATTAAACTTTGGAAGCAATACAACCCATACTAAAATGTGATTTTCTCTGAATGAAATTTTGTGGTGGAAATTGAGATACTGATATATTAAACCAAAAGATTATTCATGCCATGAGAAAATTAGTCTTTTGAAGTATTTTGAAATCCATTTTCCTTTCTCCAAAGGCAATATGATCCTCAAGAGAGATCAGTCACCGAAGATTTCTCACTAGTTCAGTAAGAATAATTCAGTAACCTGATGCCAAAAACACAGCATATCTGTATATACCATGAGGTGGGATGAGAGAGTTAACATAAATAAGGAACTTTGAGTTCAGAAGCAACAGGCTATTAAATAGGTGCTCTACTTCTAGAGCCAGATTATTCACTTCTTTAAAGCTAAAGAAACATTCAGGTAAACCCTCCATCAGACTCTGGAGCCCCACAGGGTATAGCAACATACATTCTGGAGCTATATACACTGAATAAAAACCTCTCCCGGTGCTTCTGCAAAGGGAAGGAGAAAACTTTAAAACCTCTGCATAAACCTGGAGAGTATGTTCTTTAGAAAGTTTATAAGAGTCTGACCACCAAACCTTGTGCAGCAGAATTAGACTGAATTAGGCCAAAGTAGGCATTAATACCCTTAATTAAGAAGGTTTTATTTTCTCTATTAACTTCAGGTTCTACTGGTCTATGTTTTTTGCTGGCCATTTTTTAAGCTGAATCAGGACCTCCCTGAATGTCCTTTCTTGGGCAAGAGTCTAACTAATTTTTATTTATACTGACGATGGGCTGTGCCCACTTTAATTGAAAGTTTGCCACTGTACTCACAGCTATTATTTCTCCCTTCAACTTTTTCTTAATGCGTCAGTGATGGATTTCTGTTGCAGAGATGAAAGACCACAATGGTGTTAGGCTTTGATACAGGAACATGATTAGTTAAGGGACCTATGCAGTGAAAACCACAAATGAAGAAGCTATTGATGGTAGAAACTAGTCTGGGCTATATCATATACCTGAGGATGGTTGATGAGTCTCTCTAGACTGGTTTTGCCTGAACTGATTGGGTTGCTTCGGTCAAAAACTGCTTTGACTGACTTTCTAACTAACTTTGCTTACTATGGCTATACCAATCAATTAATTGAGTCAAAATGATACACCAAGCACATCTATGTTTACATATTCAACCTCAAAAGCATCTCCCTTATGTATATGGGAGACCAAACAATATTTGTTGGTTTTATTTATAGTCGAAATGATGAAAGGGGGCTTTACTTTAAGAAAAAATATGGCTAAATATTTTAATATCTCACAACCATACATTTGGTTATCCCCTATTTTCTTTATGTGCCTGAATTAGTGTTTTCAATTTTAGAATGGGTAGCAAAAGAGTATTAAGACCTTGAATTTATTCAGTAGTCTCAACATATTTTTTTTCTTCATCAAATAACTTCACCAAATAACTAGTCTCCTTGAAGAAGGCTCGACAGATACATATTGATACTGTCTCCTAGGATATCCATTTAAATAGCATACAGAAATTCATCCTTGATTGGGGGGTGGACTACCTTGTGTACCAATAGAATAGAGTCCCAAAAGGGACTAGATATAGCTTTGGGACATACAAAAGTTAAACTCTGTCCAGTTACTCAACTTTGCTACTTTTTTCTGTTTAAGGCAAATATCACTTAACCCTTCTTATTGAAGCAAAGCAGGGAAGAAAGTTACCTCTAACTATCATGGAGATCTCACCCTTGGCCACATAATGGACTAGCCAGGGAGAAACTTACAAGGTAGTCACTCCAATTTAGTGCTCAATGAAAAGAGGAAAGTAATAACAAAACCCTACATCTTTCTAACATTTTGCTACATTTATGAAACATTGTTTATATACTACTTAGCCTGTTCCATATGATCCTTACAACTACCTTGCAAGGCAGGAAGTACAAATATTAGGTCCATTTACGAAAGAAACCTAGATTCTGGAAGGTCAGACAACTTATCTATCTAAAGTCTCACACCTTTTAACAGGAAGAGTCAGATCCCACCCTCAAGTCTCTTGATTGCAATACTCTATTCACTGTACCAAACTACTCCTCCAAAAATGCAATATAATTATGACTAGGTAGATGTAGTTTTTCAAAATTCCAGATTAATCTGACCTGTTTGCTTTGCTTACTCAAGGAGCTCATTCTGAATGTCTTTACAGAGGTATTTTCCCCTTGTTTATAATACAATATATCTCACATATATTTTCATTGTTGTTTCTTTTGAGCTTTGCCATTTTCATATGCTTCTCTTATTTTCCCCCATGGTACTTGGAAACTCCTCAAAGGCGGGGACCGTGTCTTCTGCTTGTTTTTAATTAGGTGCACAATCTACTGCAAAGTAAGGGAACTGAACCAACTGATTTCCAAGGTCCCTTCCAGCTCTAAATATGTGATCTTAGCCTGATATGAGTACATAAACATATGTACTCAATGTATTTCTGGAAGTGCAAATTGTTTTAAACAATATTAAGCTTTGGACTGTGGCTTATCTTTTCAGCAGTTCTTATCTCTGCCCAGGACCTTTTTTTTTTTTTAGTAGTCTAATCAAAACTAAAACTAAAAAAAAAGAAAGAAAGAAAAAGTAAAGAAAAAAATGTTTAATTCTCCTGCTACTTATAAATAGTTAAGTTATTTTTAGGCTGGCAGAAATTTTTAGACTTGCAACCAATTTTTAAAAACATGTGCATATATATGAATCTTGAAAAATTAGTGGGCTAAGGAAGCTGATAAAAAAACTGCTCAGTAGCAGGAATTTTTTTTAAGGCTTGGATTTCATCTAAGAGAAATTTTGGATTTCATCTAAGAGAAATACCTTGCAAAAGCAGAGAAAGAGAAGAAGCATAGAAATCAAAGCCAATAAGTATTGTTTTTCATCAAATAACTAGTCTACTGCCAATCCCATACTCTAAAGAAGAAAGTATTACAATGATTCATCTTATATACATGGGTTTATATTGATATGCTTTTGTATAAAATGTATAGGAAATATATGCATGTATATTAATACAGAGAGAAACATGAGTAATATGATAATACAAGGCTTAATTATAGATTATTCCTCTCTCCCTAATCTCTTTTATTGCACACACATGTATGTATGCACACATTATAAAATATGTACCAATATTATGTCCTTTGGGTAGGGGATTGAAGGATGAAAATATTTGTAAATTATATATAGGAATTCTTCAGTGCTTAATTTTTAATTTTTATGTTGTTGTAAGAAAAGATTAAGACTACTTAAGACCCACTTTTGCTGGGTTATTATTTGGGGGGTGGGAAGATAATGCAACATATGTAGTGCCCAGTTAGATCCATAGAATTGACACTGAATTATTTAGAAAAATAATTCTAAGCAATTAAAGTACTTTTTGGGGAGGTCTTCAGAAAATGCTATCCATTCCTAAACTACAGTAGTTGCCAATTTTAGAAGTTACATATATGTGTTTATAATTACATATATAAGATAGGTTGCATATATGTTTATAAGACAGACTGTTATGTCTCCTAGGAGTAAGTACAGAAAATGTCTCACAAAAAACCATCTTTTGATTACTTATTGCATTGGCCTTTTTCATTTTTTTAAGTACTGAGGATATTTGGCAATGGTAAAATTATTGGATAATAGTAGAAGTTTAATTTATATAATGCCTTTTAAAATACCCTTTATATTATGTGAATAATCTAAGACTTTTTAACCCTTATTTTACATATGAGAGAACTAAGTCTAAGAAATTAAATGACTTTATCAAGGTTATAAGACTGGTAAGTATTGAATCTGGGATTGGAACCCAGGTTTCTGTTTTTCAATGCTCCTTTCCATTATTCTAGACTTTCCCTCTAGGAATAGTTCTTAGCTTACCAAATAATTTTCAGAGTACCATATTGTTCTGTCCAGTTTCTGATCACATAATCTCCCTAAACATAAGGGTCTTTCTGTCTCTGTCTTCAAGTTGTGTTAAAATGCAATAAAATATTTGACAAAAGCTGTGGGCCCTGGTACTGATAAATTTAATCCAGATATGGATTTTGAGTATGTTTTGTTGAATAGCATTTAAAAATACTGAGAATATTTTCTACTTTTCTTAAGGGTCCAAAGCTACCTTCAAAGGTAATAAGAGATCTTCCAAGCTTACTTTCCTGTCTCAGGAGAAATCAGAACATCTGGAAAGGGCTACCTACTTTTTTTCTTGCAGGACAAACAGGATTCAGCTTAATTTTTCAAATAAGAGTTTTCTGAGCCTTGAGTGGACATAGAGGGCAGAAAAATTGCATATTATTAGTTTTGTACCTTTTCTCTCATTTGCATTTCACTATATAAAACTTTTCCAAAATGAATTCTACAAATGCCAAAGGTTTTCCTTGCAATTCTCAAGGAAACACAGGGGAAAAATCAGGAAAAAAGTTACCTGGCATATTCTTGCAATTCACAAATTTCAAGTTTCTTTGAAAAAAGAATTAAGTTTGATTCATTATGTACAATAAACAACCTATATTATAGTGTCTATTTAAAGATTTAATTTGGCATAACAAGTTAGATCATTTCAATTATTCAAAAGTATGTTTCTGTGTTGGGAAAAATGGGTAAGTTAATTTATATTTTCATTATGTTGACCTTTTCCTTTTAATGCTCTAGTTAGCACAGTTCCTGGCATATACTAAGCACTTAATAAATATTGATTGATTTGAATTGAATTAATTAATAATAACAGTAGCTTTATCTTAAAGGTTCATACCAGCAAAATAAAAGTTGCATGAGAAAGAGGGGATGTTAACTTATAGATTTAATATTCTAATTTCTATGATAGAGAGTATTTTCTTTAGATGATTATGATGAAATTTATTGGGAAGTTAGAGGGATTTAAAAAATTCCAAATGGATATTAAAGAATGTTTGCTACATATTTTGGAGGGGAGGAAGACATAAAGATTTACAATTAGATTACAGTCCAAAAGAAAAAAAAAATCTGCATGAAAGGGAAAGCAGTATACTGAGACCGGGGATAGACAATAGAAAGCTGCAAGCTGAATCCCCGGTCTAATCTAGTGAGAGACTACCGGTACTGTTTCTCTTTGAATACATTTCAAGCACTGATGCTACATGTGGTTTTATCAATGTCAGCCCCCCAACCCCTATAGCTCTCATTGCCAATTCTGATCTATGACTGTTAAGATTGTGAGAGACAGGAGAGACAGATAGGAATAAACTTTGTAAAAGGGGGAGGGGGAGTGCCACGCAGGGGTGTTTATTAAAAGTTCACTCCCACAACTTTGGTTTGATCAGATACCAAATCATAAAGTTGGATTTTTCTACATGGTTTATCTAACAGGTCCCCATAGATGACCTGGGGAATGGTAACTACTTAACCAAGCAACAAGAGACTCCTTATGCTGCGACGACTCTTCGGTAAGAACGCGTAGCCGCAGCAGTTTTTATTGCCCCCAAAGAAGGTTTTGGACTTTGCATTTTTCCCCAGGGGATGTTTTTCCGGGGTTGACAGCACGCCAGCATGACCTCCCTACTCGAGTTTACATACATATGACATATGGATACGGTGTACAGCAAGCTCCAAAACTTAAGTACCATAAGTATAGCAGCCATCACTTAGTAAAAGTTAACGGGGAAAACTAGGGGGCTCCACATTCTGACGCCCGTTACTTGGGAGAGGGCAGCAAGTCACTTCACTTCTCTGGCCTCAGTTTCCTCAAATGTAGAATGTGGGAGAGAAGAGAAGATCTCCAGTGTCCCTTTCACCTATAAATCCTATGGTTCTGGGATACTCAACCCCTCTCCTCATTTTGCGCACTGGCCGACGCACATTAACACTATCCCAAAGTCCCGGCCAATTCGGGACTCGCCGCAACGGCTAACCCTCAGCGAGGCAAGTTTTCAAAGCCGGCCGGCCGGTGCGAAATCCCCAATTACATTTTTTTTTTTCTGTCCTTTTCCTTTGTGCCGGCTTTCCTATCCTGAAACTTGCACTTGGAAATAGTCCCGGCAAGCTTCGATCCCACCTTGGAGGCACTTTCTGCAGGACTACGCTAGTGTGAGGGATCTGCAAACAATTTGCTGACCCTGGACCCTCACCAAAGCATGACTTACGCACCCCTGCACCCCATCTCCGTGTGTTCTAGCCTGAACCCGGTTGCTTAGACCAGAAAGCGGGATCCTTCTATTGATGCGCTTTTAAAATTAAGAGAAAATGTCTGAATCACGAGCGTTAGCTCTCGATACCTGAAGGCACTAGGGGATCCTGTCTTGGACAGAGTAGCTGAGGGTATCCTCTGCAGACCCTGGGGTGGCAGAGGGACGTGAGGGGGCACACAACAGCCCTCTCATGCAAGTGGCCCGAAAAGTTAGGTTAGCTACACTCCCTGGCTCCGCTATACAGAGGCAAGCACTGTGTACTGGTCACACTAGGGAGGTGACCACCTGAAGGGCTTGAACTCCCCTTGCCCAAAAGCACCCTGTGAACCCCCCGAGCGGGATAAGTGGAGCATCAGCTCCTCCGCGACTGGGTCATCACCATCTCCCAAGAACCCAAAGCTTTCAGGAGTAGGCTGCCGCGGCGGCTACAGCCGCAGGGTGCTGGGATTTGGGAAGTGACAACTGCAGAGGGGGAGCCCAAAGAGGGTCCTTGGGGGTCCCAGGCAGGGCAGCGAGATCGAGTCCGCAGTGACACCTTTCCAAATCGTGCGTCTTTCCCCTCCTCCCCTTCCCTCCTCCCCCTCCTCTCCTCTTCCCCCCTCCCTTCTGCCTCCTCCTTCCCTCCTCCTGGTCCTCTCTTCTCCACTCCGCTGGTTCCTCCCCCCTTCTCTCTTCCCCCCTCCCATCCTCCCTCTTCCCCCCTCCCCTCCTCCCCCTACTCTTTATCATCCCCTGCTCCTCGTCTTTCTCCCCATATCCTTCTCCTTCTCCTACCATCACCACCACCACCATCTCCTCTCCTTCCTTCTCTTCCCCTTCCCCTTCCCCTCCCTTCCCACTACCTATTTCTCCGGCTTCTTTTTTTCCAGCTGTCTCCGCTCCTGGAGAGCGCGGGAGCGAAGGCGCATTGACCACGCTGGATCCAGTACCCGGGCAGCTGGAAGACCTCGCGAGCGGCTGGGGGCGCTTCGAGGTACAGTCTCCTGTGAGTCTCAACCAGCCATCCACCTTCCAGGCAGGCGGGAGGCTGGGTAGATGGGCTCCGGGAAGGTGGTAGAATTGGGAGTTCGGGACCACTGGGGGAGAAACCAGGCACTGCAGCCGGGGAAAAAACGGCTTTTGCTTGGGGAGGGGCAGAAGGAGCTCCCACCCCTCTGCCGGTTCGGAGGCGGGTGTTTGGGCTCTGGCAGGAGGAAAGACCAGGATAGAAGGAGAACTGGGGAAAAAAGAGGGATGAGACTGCCCGAGGAGGCAAATGAGGAAAAAGCGAGAGACGGCTGGAGAAGTAACCAGTTCTCAGGTCTCCCAGTATGGGAAGATAGCACCAGTCCTCAAACTCACCAATTGCGATAGCTGGGCGGGAGCGTCAGAGTTCCGAGAACATTACTAGCGCAGGTAGCAGTTTTTTTCCGCTAGGAAGAGAGGGAGGGTTGATAGAAGTCGCCTCAGTGATAGTAGCCCCTTTTTGCAGTATAAATGCAAAATCCCAGTTAAAAAGGTCAGCTGGGATCAGCGACAAAAGCGCTGTCTTTAGAACCAGAAGATAGGATGTTTTTTTTACTACCTCTGTGACCTTGGGCAAGTCATTTAACACTTCCTGAGCCTGTTTCCTTATCATAAAATAAACGGCTTAGACTAGCTGACCCCTAAGATTCCGTCCAGCTCTTAATCCAATGACAGCCTGTGTTTATTTAGCCGCCCCCCACCCTCCAGGCTGACTCTGTCTCATGAACTCAAAATGCCATCAGGTGCGGCTATGCCAAGCCTCCAGGGGTTCCTCTCTAGGAGGTCCAGCTGAAAACCTGTCCAGCATCTGGATCAGGATAGGAAGGGGCTTTCATAAGATGTCTGTCCTGCTTTACAAAGCAGCTGACAAGTGGGTGCACTCAAATTCACACTCAAATTGTGAAACAGGGAGGGAACTCGAATCAAAAACTTCAGAGCTTTTCAGTATTTCTTTAAATGAGCCGGTAAGAATTAGAAGCACTGCAAGTAGTCCAAGGTCTTCTAGCAGAAAATGCTGCCGCCTCCAAATCAGATTGAAATGTCAAATATCACTTAAAATATGGAAGGGTACACTGTTAGAAATGGGGAGGGGGTGGGAAAGAGGGGAAGAGGAGGTGGTGGCTGGTAATCCTAACTGTATAAGTCTTTTCCAGTCTAAATGTCATCAGTTTACCTTTTAAAAAATGTCTGCATAAGGATTTGGGGATTTCTGTATACAGATAAAGTAAAATGCTAATGTTTGATATTTTCATTAACGGGAGTAATTATCAGAAGGGAAATAATGAAATATATTCTATTACTTTTGCATATTTGACATTCTCTATGATAATAAATAATTATATCTAGCAAATAATTATCTTAATCACAGGAACCTGCTTAATCAGAGTTTCTGAGTAAATTCAAGTCTGATTCTTTTCTCAGTCCTAACTTCTCTTATGATATACTTGAAGCTTTTTCAGGTTCTGATCAGGAAAACTCCATTCATCTCAGTATCATATATAGATTCATTCATAAATATTGAAATATAACTGTGGGAAGCCACAGTTTAAAGGGGATTTTAAATATTTCTCTCACTTTCATTCATTCATCAACTATGTATTGATCTCTTCCTATGCCTAAGAGACTTTTTTTTTCTCCTCAGTATTGATGGACCTATGTAAACTGAGCAATGTCCTGGTATTAAGGTAGCATGTGAAGACTGTCTGAAGACTAAAATGATAGTTTCTGATTGTTTTGACTTTGTTTTCTCAGGATGGTGATTGTGAATGTAGGGAATAAAAGGAATAAATGAGAAGGAAAATTGGAAATTGTATGTCAATATACATGAAGGTACTAGTATTTGTGACAAAAAGCTGTTGAAGTGATATTTCATGTGTTTAAATCTGAAATTGTACAGAAAAGTTCATATATTCATCACAATATTTTAATTACCTACAAAATATTTGTTTTATCATAGTTGTATCAATATATGGCAAGAATGCCCCCCACTCCAATAATTGTGACACTTTCTGGTGGTAGGATAGTTGTAGAGAAGATTTTGTTTAAAAAAAATATCAAAATGACTTTTCCTGTGTTGGTTTTCTAAACTATAATTTTCAGAAGGGACAAGTCATGGGGTAAATTTAAGGGAAAAAAAACTTTAGGTTTTTCTGTTACAAGAGCAAATGAAAAATTTGCCTTTTCAATTATGATGTAGTTTCCCTTGCTTAAAATGCCAATTTGCAAGAAGAGGGACTTTAAGATCACAAATTTTCATGAAAAGATTAATGAAAAGACTTTCATGAAAAAAACCTTAGAAATTGAACAAAGTTCCTATTGAACAACACACAGTCTTAAAAAATTATTTGGGTGGGGCTAATCAGGGAAGCCTTCCAGGAGGAGGTAAAATTGTTGAACATGTGATATTCTAGTTTCTCTATCTTTTGGGAGAGATAATCCCAAGGATCTGAAGGATACTTCTTCCAAAATGTGAAGGACTTGATATGAGCCTTTTCCAGTACTATAATTGCTTCACTTAGCGCATTCGACAAAAATGCATTAAGCACCTATCATGTTCAAGGTGCCTAGCTATGTGTTTTGCATACAAAAATGAAATATCATAGCCTCTGCTCTCAAGGAGCTGACAGTCTGTTAGGTGTCATGCACGCATACAAAAAGGTAATATAAAGTAAAATGTGAAGAGTGATTGACAGGTCAATAAAAGAACAAAAATATACAAAGAACGTGATGTAAGAGTCTCCAAAAGTTTACATCCAACTGGGATGCTCATGGAAAACTTGAGAAACAGTAGAAAAATATACTGACCTTGGGGTCAGGAGACTTGTTCCAAACATTAGCTGTGTGACCCTTGATAAGTCATGTCAGCTCTTAGATCCTCAGTTTCCTCATGGAAATAGTAATATATGAAATATCTAGCTCATGGAGTTGAGAGGAAAGAGCTTTGTAAAATCTGAAGCATTGTACAAATGTAAGCTATCATTGTAATTTTGCATACATTGTGCCAAATTAATTCTGGGTAAGTCATTTCATGCTTTGTATCTCAGTTTCCTCATGTGTAAAATGAAGGAGTTTGGCTAGATTTTCTTTAAGATTGCTTCTAGCTCTAGAGTCTATGACCAAGAGTAATAAGGATTGCTTGTTATAATATATATATATATATACAACTATATTATAGTGATAAGGAAGCTATTAGTAACCTCAGAGAGAGCACTTGGTTCAGTAACTATCAAACTATTAACTCTAATGAATTAAAAGAGCTTGAAAAATCCCCGATCTTAACAGGGGAGTCTGATTTATAATTTGGAATAATCCAGTTCCTTTTCCCATTATGAATAAAAATTCCAGGTACTAGTTGACATAAAAGGAATTGGTTTGATTTAATAGTAATATTGATTTAATATTAGCTCTCTTCAATTGGCACCAGGTATTCTCAATCTGGGCTGTAAGAAATTTTTTTTAATGTTTTGGTAACTGTATTTTAGTAGAATTGGTTATCTTTATAATCCTATGGATTTAATTGCATTTAAAAACATTCTGAGAAGTTGTCCATAGATGTCAATAAACTACTAAAGTAGTCTATGATTTAAAAAAAGACACCCCCCATGTTGAAAACTTTTCATGGGTTTCTTGCCCATATACTATAAATTTAATTTTTAAAAAATATTTGTTAATTTGAAAAATAGTTCTCAAATTGAATTTGACAATGAACCTTTGATTGTGTGTGTATATATATATATGTGTGTGTGTGTATGTAGATATATATTTATAGATGTACAGATATAGATGTGTGTACACACGTACACACATGCATTTGTTTTTATATTTCTTCGATTATTCCACAAGCATTTACTATGTGACAGGTATTGTATTAGGAAGTGGGTTTACAAATTCGTAACTGAGATGATCGCTTTGATTGATAAATTTACATTCTATTAGGCTGGTATTCTTAAACTAGAAAGAGTGAACTTGGTTTTGAAAAATATTTTGGTAATTGTATTTCAATATGGTTGGTTTCCTTTGTAATTCTATGTATTTTATTTTGTGCACGTAAAAATACCATTTGGAGAAAGGGCTCATAGGCTTCATCAGATGGACAAAGGAGTACATGACATCCAGAAACTGTGAAAAAGCCCTGTACTAAATAAAGGGAAGCACCCAAACTGTATAGTAATGGGCATTAATGGGGGGCAGGGGGCAGAGTGCGATCAGGACATAATGCTCACTCTAGTTCTTTAAGAATCTGATTTTGGAGGTGTGTGCCCTACCACCTCTGAGCAGATTGCCACTCCTCTAGACATTAGCAGGCATTTCAATTGTTGTGGCCTGAGAAATTCATCCCCCTATGTCCTTTTTGGTGATGAGCCTCTTCCAACTTAGCTAGGCTGGTTGTTGGACAAGAGCCATATAGTCCTTTCCATAGTGGAAGCCTTTGAGGCTTAGTAGGATTTATGCTTTCCAGCTCATGTTCTACTGGCATGATCTTTTGAAGTCCGTCACACATCCAGGTCACAATGAGGCCCTAGAATAGTACTTTAGTGGAGAATATCCATCATTCTCTATTAAAAAAAAGAATGGGGTTCCTGCTTCTTCATTTTCATTTTCCTTTTTTCTTGTATTCATGTTTAAAAGGAAATCTTAGAAAACCTCAAATATCATATGATCTTAGGATTTAGGGTAGAAAGGGACCACCTTCAAGATTGGTGATTTGTGCAAGGTCATTCAGCTGATAAGTAGCAAAACCAGGTTTCAAACCCAGGTTTTCTACTGATTAAAAAAAAACCCAGTGCTCTTTTCCCTACACCATTACAAATTAAAATAGAAGACAAGCTATTAAAATAATCACTTTAATATAAAATAAATTATTCCAAATGACACCATGTCTTGCATTCACTTGTATAAGGCACACATAAATTGTGGACCAGAAGTGGGTCCAAAAAGGGACAACATAATAGTCCACATTCATATAGCAAGTCAGGGTTCATAAAACTCTTTCCTTCGAACCACCTTCTGAGATACGTAGATGAGAATAATGAAGAGTTGGGAAAATCATCAAAGTAAGTAATTCAGATAACATACCTTATAATGCTTTGCACATTTTAAACCAATGTGTTAAAGGTACCTAAAAGCTGGTTCAGCGCCATAATTATGTTTCAGAAGACATATGGTGGTATATTGGATCATATAGTTTATATTTGAAATTTTTAAATTATATCATTTGTTTAATAATTGTTTAACTTCCATGTTAAAATTTCATTAATGAAGATTTTAAGGAATACAAAGCACTTCCCTTACAACAATTTGTGATGTAGATAGTCTATTATTATTCCCATTTTACAGATGTGGAAACTGAGGATCTAGAGGTAAGTGGCTTGTCATAGATCATGCAGCTTATAGATGTCAAATTAGAATTTGTATCTATACCTTCATTCCTCAAAATATGATCTTTTTACTACACCATGCTGATGGGGGAGAGGGAAGGAAGTTGAGTAGAGTTCCCTGACATTTCTAAATTTCTAAAAACAATCTGAATTCTGCAGCTATTTCAGAATAGCTATTTTCAGTCTAGCTTAGGATGGCTGGGGAACAACAGCAATAATCATAGCTTTCATTTGTAAAGTGCATTGTAGTTTTTAAAGCACATTGTCACACATTATCTCATTTTACCCTTTCACAAATTCTGTGAGGCAGGCAGAAATGGCTATTATTCTTATTTTTTACGGGTGAGGAAACTGAAGTTCAGAGAGGTTAGCTATCAAAATTCAGCAGCTAGCAAGTGGTGTGCCTGAGACTACAGTCCAGGTCTTCTGACTTGGCATCATTTTGCTTTTCAAGTCAGTAAAACTAAAATGCTCCCTTTTGCATTTTGTAAACATATATGTGTATATATATATATATATATATATATATATATATATATATATATATATATACACATATGGAAGGAGGGAAGGAGAGAGAGAGAGAGAGAGAGAGAGAGAGAGAGAGAGAGAGAGAGAGAGAGAGATTGTCTATTTTTCTCCTCAAAATACTAAAATGATTAGAGTAAATAAATAAATTTCATTCCATTATTCAAATGATTTCATTGAAAACACTGACAGATGGATTTAAGCCCTTTCATTTAATAGAAAACAGCTATGTTTCACAAACTTGAGTAAAAATAACTTGGATTCTTAACTGTGAAGTCAATCATTTGTGGTAAAAGGACCCTAATATGGACTCCCTCCTGGACTATATTCATTGATGGTAGTTTCAACTCTGTGCTTTAAGCCAAATTTTTATTATTATAGCCACCTCACATTTTAATCCCCCTTCTCTACCTTAGTTATGGTGGCCATTAATGTTTCTGTTTCTGTATGAGAAACACCCCTAAATCACACAACCCAAGCAGTCTATAAGTAACATCGGCAATTGCGGAAATATCCCCCCACTTCTCCCTCGCTTGGCTTGGTATGAAAAAGACCATTACTGACTATAACCTACCATCTAGGTAATAGCTCATTTCTTTAGTATTTTAAAAGCTAGGAACATTCTATAAGTTCATTTTAGATAGTGAATTAAGAAAAGAAAATGGAGCAAAAGTCCTGTTAAAAAGAGAATTTAAGCAAGGATTGAATATCAGGCAGATCAAAAATTAGTTCAAGTCCAGAAGGTCAGCTGAATTTAGGAAGTGAAGTTAAAATAGTATTCAATTCATTACTATTTATAAGTTCATTGATGATCAATGAATTATGCTATTAACAGAAACAGAATGTTTAGAGTCTGAAAACACTTTAGATTACTAACAAAGCAAAACACTTTTAAGATCATCTTATCCAACTACATCGTTTTACAGATGAGGAAACTGAGACCCAGAGAGCTGAAGAGAGCAGTGTGTCTAAAGTCACATAGTGAATTCATTAGAGTCTGTTTCAACAGAAGCAATCTACCTCTCATTTTACTCTTTTGGTAGAAATAAATAACATCGGATACACGGGGGATTTAATGTTAAGTATAAACACATGTTTAAAGTTGGTACACAGAATAAAGCCAGATCTAGTTGGTGAAAAAAATGAAGTACAGAGATAGGAATCATTCAATGAGTTTGATTACATAATTTAGGACAAGTATCCAGTTTTGTATTTTGTATGACCAGGACCAGGGCTATCTTAAAACTCAAATAAGAGAGATTACTAATCTTTACATTAGATTAGACATATGTGGTCCACAGGAATGTGCTTTCAAAAAAATAAAATTTAAGAAATATTTAGCATTTTAAGTTCCTTTTGAATCAGTCATACCTTTTTTTTTTCAACATTGAAGCAGTGACAATGAGTCTATGAGTTAATTGGTCTCTGACCAGTGAGCAATTTACTTCCAGAAAGTAACTCATTACAGAATCAGTACATTTAGTGGGATGTCATTCCACTATTAGAAGTTCGCAAACCAACTTCTCCCAGTACCCTTCCCTCCAAATGACTTCTCTTATGTTATATGTGGTAATGTGTCACTGGGATCCTGATTGCTATAGAGACTCAGACTAGCTAATTCCACAGAGGCTCATCACAAGAATGCTGGTCATTGGGAAATGAATTCCTTGACCACAACTTGGCATGTGAAATTTAAAAAAAAATGCAAAATGGTCTTCAGTCTGTGTAACCCACTTTTGATTCTGCAGTGAGGATGGTGGAATAGTAGAAAAGGAAGAGACAGTGCTAAGAATCACAGTTTTTAGACCATTTATATAAGCATTAATTTAACTTTTGTTACTCTAATTGTAAGGTCTTTGTCTAAAACCAATGAATTAATATACTATTGGAGGAACTGAAACACTAATGTTGCATTTTCACTATAAATAAAATCATGAGATGTAAAGAAATTTCAGCTAAATGGAAGGATGATTTACAGGTTTTCCTTGGAGAGGAAAATAAAGGAGTTGGTGGAGTTGGTTTCTTTGTGCACCACAGGCTGTAAGCAACACCATTTCATGGGAAACTTGGTCGTCTTGCCTTGCAGTGCTCATGATGAGTGTAAACAAGAACACCGTGAAGATAATTGCATCTCCTGCACCAACATCTGTTGCAGAGGATGAAGAGGTAGAGAAATTCTATGAAGAGCTTGACAGGACCCTCCAAACCAAGTCACATATACCTTGATACTTGGTAAAGTCAGTGGGAAGGTAGGCACAGGGGAGGATGGTGGCAAAATAGGCTAGAAAATGTGGTTCAGGGTTAAGAAATTGAAAAGACAAAAAGCCCATAGACTGCAAAGTGTGAAAATGATTTTAAAATCAGCTACACGTGTGCAGTCAACCAGCAACCGATTGGAGTAAAGGTCACAATCAATGCCAAATTAAATTTTGGTTGGTGAAGGGATAAAAAGGATGAGAAGACAGTGCATGCAATTATAACAGCTCTAACTTGATCTATTCCAGCAAGTGTTTGACCCTGAAAAGTAGGAAATGGATAGAGGTTAAAACATAGACTCTGATAATGACCATTTCTTACAGAAGTTTAACCCATCTAACACAGTAACCACAATGAAGAGACCCAAACCGCCCAGAAATTATCTGAGCCTCTTATTATCAATGTGACCTTGGGTAAGTTACCTAAACTTTTTGGACCTCAGTTTCCTCATTTCTAAAATGAGTGAGTTGGACTATTTCAAGTCCCTTTTAATCTCTAAATCTATGATCCCCTTGCCCTTGCCAAGTGGAAAAACATGGTAGCCAAGGGCAACACCGGCCTAGCATACAAATTCATTTGTAAAACATTACAAGGAGGAAGGCCCAAGGTTATGAGGAGTATCACCTCATAAAAAATAAAAGCAGTGAGG